>NW_020837953.1:36127754-36151091 GCF_003676395.1 Aethalodelphis obliquidens
TGCAGGGGCTTTCTTTTTTTTCTTTTTCTTTTCTTTTTTTTTTTTTTTGCGTCACGTGGGCCTCTCACTGCTGTGGCCTCTCCCATTGCGGAGCACAGGCTCCGGACGCGCAGGCCCAGCGGCCATGGCCCACGGGCCCAGCAGCTCCGCGGCATGTGGGATCCTCCCGGACTGGGGCACGAACCCGTGTCCCCTGCATTGGCAGGCGGACTCCCAACCACTGCGCCACCAGGGAAGCCTGAGGGGCTTTCTTTAGTTGCTGAGAGCAGGAGCTGCTCTTCGTTGCAGTGTTTCTCATTGTGGTGGTTTCTCGTTGCAGAGCACGGGCACTAGGCACGCGGGCTTCAGTAGTTGTGACACGCAGGCTCAGTAGTTGTGGCGCACAGGCATAGTTGCTCCGCGGCACGTGGAGTCTTCCTGCACCAGGGCTTGAACCTGTGTCCCCTGCATGGCCAGGCAGATTCTTAACCACTGCACCACTAGGCCGTGTCCCCTGCATTGGGGGGCAGATTCTTAACCACTGCGCCACCAGGGAAGTCCGGTTTTGCCTTCTTTGAACCGGCACATAGCACGAAGAGCCTGGGAATGTTGAGTCAGTCACCAAAGTTTTGGAAAGGGGTTAAAGTTAGGCAGTGACCTGCTGTAGCGCCCCTCCCCTCTCCCCCCGTCAAAGGATGGGGAGCCTTCTGAATTCCTTATTTGTTGACATCTGGTTAGAGACCCGTTTGTGATTATGAAATAAAATGGTAGAGGGACAAGAATGTTCTTAATTAGAGGGGACTAGTTTGGAAGGGAGTTCCTGAACTCAGTTAATGGACCTAACCAACTGTCATTCTGATAGAGTGGTGACATTTGGAGTTACAGAAACAAGTTGAAGTTTTTGAGGAAAATTCAGACAGTAAATGGTTATTATTGGAACCATTTCAGTAATCATTGGTTAACCTATTCTCTCTCCCCCTCCCTCCCTCTCTTTCCTTCTCCCTTTCTCTCTCTCTGTGTGCACACACAAATCACTTTTTAGAAATCTGGTGCTGCATTAGGCAAAGCCTTAGTGTAGTCAGGGGTCTTCTCTGGAAGCAGGAGAGTTGGCTTGCTATCCTTCATTGATTTCTACTTGGGCTGTGTGAAATGATGTCTAAGAGCCAAGAAACTAAAAGGTGTTGAGGGAGAAAAACAAAGCAATAACTCTTTAAATGACCACGCAGAGGGAGTAATATCTCCACCCTCCTCTCCCATTCAAATAATAAAATTTCTTTGTACTGCATAGCATCTATGAAATCATTGATTAAATTTCTGTCCATTGTGCTGGAAAACATACTCCTAAATGACAGATCCTTGGAGATCTGTCAAAACAGAGCTAAAACTACCACTCTTACCTATGGTCAGTGTAGAAGGAACTTTGCACCCCTAGATACTTAGCCTACTGTTTTTTTTTCCCCACTTTGCAGTTTTTGATTTGTGAAAAATTGTTTCCTTTCTGTACAGTTTTGGATATCATTGCAGATGTCTCCTTTTCCTTCTAACCATCCTTCACACCATCTAATCAGCTCCCAAGTCGCATTTCATTGCATTGATATGCTGGAATTCAGCTTTCTTCCATTGCTTGCATTGCCACTAAATTGGTTTAGACTAGGAAAATTGTTATGTCTCAGGCTTTGTTCAGCTTCGGTCCATCATTTACATTGCCGCGAAAGCGTTTGTTGGCCTAAAATCACAGCGAATAACGTCACAGCTGCTTAACATGTCATACCAAACATTTGGGGAACCTGCCCTCTGCCTACTGCTGTAGCCACTTGGTGTTCTTATATCCATGGCCCTAGAAAAAAAAGTACCTGTTAGAATTCTTCATTTTGTTTCATTGCCACAGTGTCAAACATATTCTGTGGACACGTGCCCAGAAGTATTGAAACAAAATATTGGTGCCATTTAACATTTTGAGACATTTTCTCAAGTTTTTCCCAAAGCATCGTGTTTAACAATGAATGGACAGCGACTCTCACTTTACCATGATTCATGATCAAAACTTTTTTTTTTGGCCGCACTGCGCGGCCTGTGGAACTTCCCCGACCAGGGATCAAACCTGTGCCCGCTACAGCAGAAGCAGAGTCTTAACCACTGGACCACCACGGAAGTCCATCACCAAAACTTTTTTTGCTGATTTCATAAGTGAAAACGTCTTTCATGGCTGTTTTAAACTCACATTTCTCTGGAGCTGAATGTTTTCCCCTGTGTTTGTTAACTGGTCTTATAAGAAAGCTTAGAGGAAGAGGGGCAAAGCTATTTTTAAGAATTCGGAGATCAGGGAGTTCCGTGGAAGTCTGATGGTTAGGACTTTTCACTGCCGTGGCCCTGGGTTCAGTCCCTGGTTGGGGAACTGAGATTCTGCAAACGGCATGGCGCGGCCAAAAAAAAAAAAATTAGGAGATCTGTTAGAGACTGAAATGGATTGTTGGCTCTTGGAGGTAAGTTAATAACAGAAAAAGCTTTATTTCGTTAGTCCATATTTGTTAGGGTTCCTAGATACAGGTGACAGAAACTTTAACATAGTGTAAGGGAAGTGCCTCAGTTAACAGATCTAGGGAGGTGTTTGTTTTAATTCAGGAAAGATGTGGACAAATAAATCATGGCTAGGGCAGGGAAACACTTGAGCCCAGGAGAGAGTCATGAACCTCTTACAGCTGTTTCTCATGCAAATCAGCATGTTGTTTCCTTCTTAATGTTAGGACAGCTAAGCTGTCAGAAGGGTCTGCTACTGAAGAGGGATTGTTATTTTGGGGTTGTTTGTTTTGTCTTTCTCTCAGTTCCCATTTTAAATATCTTGTGAGGCTGGTTTTGGGTGCTAGATGGGAGCTGCATCTCAGCAGCTCTTGCTAGAACCACAAGAATGGAGGAACAGTTTGTTCTCAAAGAAAAATAAAAAAGGCAGGGGGAGCTGAAGAAACTAGGCATGTACAGTAATAGTCAACTGCCACACAAAACAAAAACCTAGACGTAAGCCGACTGATGCATAAGTAAATGAGATACGAGTAGTGGGAGAGAGCCAGGGGAGAACCAGGATGGTGCTCTTCATGCTTTGTTTTTGTTTGTGATTCAGTTCTCCCTCTCTGATTCCCCTGTAGGCAGAAGGAAGGGTTTCTGGGAAGAAGACCAGTGGGGAGTGGGTAGAGGGTACCCACTAAGGTTGTAGGAACTTACTATTTCAGAGAAGGTGAATGGCATCACTCTACCTAGATTAAATTGGGGCTACTTGTGACCTTGAAAAAGTTACTTGCTTTTTAAGTCAGCATTAGCAAATTCAGATGCTTTCTAGGGCCAAGTAAGTTGTATAAATTTGAGTCAACAGGCTAGGGTATTTACACATCAAGCATGTAAACATGTGTCCCTGTCTCAGCCTCCTTGGTCTGTCTCTTACACTGATGGAAACAGGTATGCAGAAGTATTTTTCTGCTATGAGAAAATTGGTACAAACAGGATGATAGCTGATACTTGACACCTGTAGCCTACTCCTAATGGGGATAAAAAGGAGCTTGGGGCTTTGGAGACTGATTGGGAGAGGTTTTCTTCTACAGGGGGATTTCATCTAGCCTTCTGTACATGGCATTCTGCTGCACTGCTTAGGTTGGCTTGGAAGTAATGGCTTATAATATAAATTTTTATTTATTTACTTATTTATTTATCTTTGGCTGCATTGGATCTTCGTTGCTGCACACGGGCTTCCTCTAGTTGCTGTGAGTGGGCGTTACGCTTCATTGCGGTGCGCAGGCTTCTCATTGCAGTGGCTTCTCGTTGCAGAGCACAGGCTTTAGGCGTGCGAGCTTCAGTAGTTGTGGCTCGCGGGCTGTAGAGCACAGGCTCAGTAGCTACAGCGCACAGGCTTAGTTGCTCCGCAGCATGTGGGATTTTCCCGGACCAGGGCTCGAACCCGTGTCCCCTGCATTGGCAGGCAGATTCTTAACCACTGCGCCACCAGGGAGTCCCAGTAGAAATGTTTTTGTGATTTATGCTTCTTAAGTAGATTCTCCACTGCTCCAAACAAGAAAATAAATAAACAGACAAAAAAATCCTCCACAACATTGAGCCCATGTACCAAAAGAAGGCTTGGCCTCAATTTGGAAAGCTTTAGTTGGTTAGCCTAAGCTACTTTTAATGCAGTGGCTCGCCACTGACTTTGGTTCTCACCTGGAGTGTGTCCTTAGGCACCCGGAAGCCATAGGTTCTCTGGGGAGGAGGGTGGTGGCTGGTGCTTTAACACAGGTTCATCTCATCTACACGGTGATGGCATTTTAGCTGATGGAACCTTATTCAGTAACACCTCACCATCAGTTAATTTAAGAAAAGCAAAAACAAAAAAACAATGCCAGCGTTCTAGGGCTAAATAATACAAGTTGCTCCCAGCTTCTCACATCTGTTCTTGGAAGTCTTTTTAAAGTTAAAGAAACCTATTGCGTGACATTTTTACTTCATAAGTGTGTATTTTATTTGCTCATTGAGGCCAACTTTGGACCAAGTGTACAAGGTTTATTGTGTGTGTGGGAGGGGAGGAGCGTGGACAAGGAGAGCCTCCTTTTGTTCATTTTCTCTATTTTGCTGTTAGGAACAGGAGACTAAAATCAGAATGGTTCTAATGGAACTGTAGTTGAGAGAATGATCTGTGCTTTTGACCCACAGGAGAGTGCCTGTCTTCCCAGCCAAAACCTGTGAAGGACTTACCCTTCCCTTGTTTACGAGGAGAAAACAAACTTGGTATACCTTTGAAAAGCATATTGGAAAGAGCAAGTACATACTTACTTAGTTTTAGAGATAACATTTTCACTCTAGTTATTGATGCTAACTTTTCCTGTTCTAAAGACCTTGCAGGGCTTCCCTGGTGGCGCAGTGGTTGAGAGTCCCCCTGCCGATGCAGGGGACACGGGTTTGTGCCCCGGTCCGGGAAGATCCCACATGCCGTGGAGCGGCTGGGCCCGTGAGCCATGGCCGCTGAGCCTGCGCATCGGAGCCTGTGCTCCACAACGGGAGAGGCCACAACAGTGAGAGGTCCGCGTACCGCAAAAAAAAAAATAAATAAATAAAAAAAATAAATAAATAAAAGAATCTTCCTTATTTATTTACTTATTTTTTAAAAGAATCTGCCTGGTAAGTCCTTGCCCCTATTCCAAGGAAAGATTTTAGGTTGCTTTCCCCTGTCTCTGAATCAGGTTTTTTTGTTTGTTTCTTTATATCTTCTCTTGGTAGAAGAGAAAAATTACTTCTGTGTAAAAGGAGAGATTGCTTTTACTCATTGTAATTCCCTTGTAGTAGTCCTTTACCATTAGAGGTGAGTTATAGGCACAAAAAATAACTCCTTTTAGATCCTCCCCCCTCCCCCCACAGTGGATCAGTTGTACTTTTATTTCCTTAGTAAGTTGCTTTCCAACCTGGCTTTGACATAATCCTGAAAAAACTGCTCTTAAGTTGGCCAAACTTGTTTTCATTTTTACTTTTTAAAGCCAAGAAGACAGTGTGTTTAAGTGGAATATTAAGAACAATTATTTACTGATTTCCCGATTATGTAGTACTTCCCAGAGTTCTAAATCTGAAAGATACAAAATGTGATGGGGGAACATAGGAAGCCCTTTATTCTTAGTTTTGCAGCCAGCAGGTAGAGGTAAACCTCCTCAAAGATGGTTGTTCCCAGGTTATAGTGCATCTTGTTATCTAAACAAACAAACAAACAGGTCTGTCATACCCCAAACACACACACTTTTTTTTGGCCACACCATGCGGGATGGGATGCGGGATGGGATCTTAGTTCCCTGACCAGGGATCAAACCCGGGCCCCCTGTATTGGGAGCATGGGGTCTTAGCCACTGGACCACCAGGGAAGTCCTCTTCACACCCTTTTTTTTATTTTTAAATTTTTTTTTTTTTTTTTTTACGGTGTGCGGGCCTCTCACTGTTGTGGCCTATCCCGTTGCGGAGCACAGGCTCCAGACGCGCAGGCTCAGCGGCCATGGCTCACGGGCCCAGCCGCTCCGCGGCATGTGGGATCTTCCCAGACCGGGGCACTAACCGTGTCCCCTGCATCGGCAGGCGGACTCTCAACCACTGTGCCACCAGGGAAGCCCTAAAGATTTAATTTTACTTATTTTTGGCTGCATTGAGTCTTTGCCGTGCGCGGGCTTTCTCTAGTTGTGGCGAGCAGGGGCTACTCTTCGTTGCGGTGCATGGGCTTCTCATCTTGGTGGCTTCTCTTGTTGCGGAGCACGGGCTCTAGGCACGTGGGCTTCAGTAGTTGTGGCTTGTGGGCTCAGTAGTTGTGGCTCGCGGGCTGTAGAGTGCAAGCTCAGCAGTCGTGGCGCACGGGCTTAGTTGCTCCGCGGCATGTGGGATCTTCCCTGACCAGGGCTTGAACCCGTGTCCCCTGCCTTGGCAGGTGGATTCTTAACCACTGCACCACCAGAGAAGTCCCCCCTACACCCATTTTTAAACACTGCTTTGTTCCTTGCTTTTTTCAACTAATGATATTGTTACATATCACAACATAATAAAGTTTCTCCTTATCTTTTTTTCCTAATTACAGTAGTTTCCATTGCTTGGCTGTATTATTTAGCAGATTCCTATTGATGGGCATTTATAGTGTTTCCAATCTTTTACTGCTGTCAATAAAGCTTTAGTGGGTAACCTTCTGAAATATTCAGAACATACTGACTTAATAAAGTCCTTCACAGCAAAAGAAAATCTAGGCTCGTATGTTACAGTCAGTTGTGTATCTTAAGTCTCCTTTAATCTGGATAATTACTCAGTCTTTCTTTGTATTTCATCATATGGAGGGTTTTTTTTTAACATCTTTATTGGAGTATAATTGCTTTACAACGGTGTGTTAGTTTCTGCTTTATAACAAAGTGAATCAGCTATACATATACATATATCCCCATCTCTATATGGAGGTTTTTTAAAAGTATAGGACACTTACTTTGCAGAAAGCTCCTCAACTTGGATTTGTCTGGTGTTGGCTTATAATTGGGTTTAGGTTATTCACTTTGGTAGGAAAACCACAGAAGTGATGTTGTGCTCTTAGTGCATCACACCAGGAGGGGCATACAGTTAATTAGACCCATTACTGGCTACTTAAACTTTGATCCTTTGGTTAGGTGGTATCTGCCAGGTTTCTCCACTGAAAGCTATATTTCCTTTTGTAATTAATAAACAACTTGTGCTGAGATACTTTGAGACGATGTAAATACTCCGTTACTCCTCAAACCTTCCTACACTGGCATCCATTGACAATCCTGCATGATTTCGTTATTAATCTGATGGATGCCAGCCAAATGGTGAATTTCTAATTCTGTCCTTTCTTCCACATTGATAGTTGGCTTTCTTCTTTAAGGAGGAGATTTCTCATCCATTCATCCATCCACCCACCTTACTAATGGATTCCTACATTATTGAGCGGGTTGTAATCCGATCATTATTTTGTTGCTCAGATTATTCCAGATTTGGGTACAACCTCTTCCTTTTAACATGTCCCCCTCATTCTTTGAGTACATCCTTATTTTGGGGGCACAGCAGTATGTCCATGTTTATCTTGCCCAGGCTTCAAATTGGCCATCTCTCCCAGGAGCTCTGGGTTCTTCGCGTGGGGAATATTTAGAAATCAAGATCTGCTTGCTCGGTGTGTTCGTATTACTGCTCTTAGGCCCTCGGCTGACAAAAAAGCTGTCTCGTTTAGGCTGCCCATTAAATCTAAATTTCAGATAGACAACAAATACTTTAAAAAATATAAATATGTCATTGATCTGAAATTCAAATAACTTCTGTCCTGTATTTTATCTGGCAACACTAATCTACCTGTCTGTATATATTAAGACCCTGTGGATTTTGACTTAACACCTGTTATTCCTAATCAATACCGCAGGGTTGGTTTTATTCTTCTTCCCTTATTTGTAACTTTCCTCTCCAAAACTTGATTCCCTTCATCCCCAGTATACATGTACTTATTTGTTAAATTGCAGAATGTACAGAAAGTTTCAGAATTGTTAACCCATGTATCTTTGAAAAGGAAGCTATTAAATAAGTTTGTTGTTTGTTCCTTATGTCTTTATCCTGACACTAATAAAAACTTGCTAATGACCAAGTTCAAGTTACTTGGGTCAGTGCCCCACCCTCTTCCTTTCAGTGTATGTAACTCAATTGAAATATGTTATTGTTTGTGTTGAATTTAGGGTTCCCTCCATCCTTACTGATTTGTGTGTAACATTCACATGGCCCCCAAATTCAACAGTGTATGGAACGGTATATTCAGGAAAATGTCCAACGCTGCTTTTTTTAAAAAAATCTTAATCCTACTCATGTTCTACAGGTAACCAGTTTCACTAGTCTCTGATTTATCCTTTTGGTGTTTTTCTTTATACTGTTATTTTTTCATTGAAGTATTGTTGATTTACAATGTTGTATTAATTACTGTACAGCAAAGTGATTCAGTTACACACATGCATATATACATTTGTGTTTTCCTTTTTGCTCAAATTAGCAGATACATGTGTATTTTATTTCCCCATCTTTCTTAACATAAAAAATGGCATGCTATAGATAACTCTCTTGTACTTTGCTTTTTGCTCATTAATATATCTTAGAAATTACATCAGTTCACAGAGATGGTCATGTGTTTTTCCTGTCACAGTTGTGTGGTACTCCATTGTGTGGATGTACCATATTCCCTATGTTTGGTCATTTGGGTTGTTTCCAGTATTTTGCAGTCACAAACAATGCTGTAATGAATAACCTAGTGTATGTGTTTTTGCACTGTTGGAGGTCCATCTTCAGATGAATTCTTAGAAGTGAAATGGATAGGTCAAAAAGTAGGTGTGTATGTAGATTTGTTAGCAATTGCAAAATTCCCTTCTGTCAGAGTCCTACCAGTTGGCATTCTCATCAGCAGTAGATGAGTTCTGTTTCCCCACAGCCTCGCAAACTGGGTGTGATATTATGCTTTCTCAGTTTTGCTAATCTAATAGATGAGAAATAGAATTTTAAAAATGGTATCATTATAGTTTTAATTTGCATATTTCTTTACCATGGAACTATGGTATTTTTTAATCATACAATATTTTTTCATAGACGAAACTGCAAAGGAAATCCGAATTGCTTGGTTGGGATTGGTGAGCACATTTGGTTAGGAGAAATAGATGAAAATAGTTTTCATAACATTGATGACCCCAACTGTGAGAGGAGAAAAAAGGTAAGCCATCATTTTTTAAGTGATTTCTATATGGCATTCTTGTGTGTTTTATTTTGTGCCTATGATCAGAAACCATTACTGATTTCAGGTAACCTAAGCAGCTTTAAGATCAGTAGTGGAATTGAAGACTCTAAACCACTTGAATTGGAACAGTTCTTAATGGTATGCTTTAAAACAGGTAGCTATGTAATCCAGTAAGCCTTTAAATAATAGTTTTAGTTCAGTGCTGATTCTGCGTTTGCTTTAATGTAGCATGGTTTATGTTGAGCTCTTTTTAAGTCTCTTTAAAGGAGGTGGTAAATCCAGGGCACAAGCTCTCAATGATATTACTTTGCTTTCTTGGGCTTGTATTTTTACATATTATACATACAACAGAAGTTTTACCTTTTTTTTTTTTTAACGGTAATACACATTAATACTTTCTAACGATAAAGCCTGGCCTTTACAATAGTCACCTGTATAGGTATTTTCTCTCTTAAAAAGAACGATTCTTTGTAAGTTCAGGAATTCTCAGCCTTATCTTTGGAAAAAATTGCAACTAACTCCCTGCATCCTCCCATCTCCCAGATCTATAGGATAAAAAGGAACTTTTCTGGAAGTTTCACTTTGTCATTCTGCTGAATGCTGGGCTCTTAGGAATATAGCAAATGAAAAACCTATGTACATATGTTTAAAATTGATGTTTCCTGGAGCCAACTGTTCTCTTAAGCTTAGATTTAAGTGGCTGGAGAAGGCTAGAGATGCTGTCCTAAGTCTTTCCCCACTCCCATAGTCAACCCAAATGGGGCTTTCATGATAATTATGCCCTAACCTTTCCTGAGAGAGGCTCACAGGGTTTAGTGGTTGAGGCAGTTTAACACATTTTTAATCAAATTAAAAAAAAATACTTCTCAGGCTTCCCTGGTGGCGCAGTGGTTGGGAGTCCGCCTGCCAATGCGGGGAACGCAGGTTCATGCCCCAGTCCGGGAGGATCCCGTGTGCCACGGAGCGGCTGGGCCCGTGGGCCATGGCCGCTGAGCCTGCGCGTCCAGAGCCTGTGCTCCGCGATGGGAGAGGCCACAGCAGTGAGAGGCCCGCGTAATGCAAAAAAAAAAAATAATACTTCTCATAATTTTTTTATTTAAGGGGAAACTGGTTTTATAATTGTAAATTTTGTGTCTTTGTAGAACTCATTTGTGGGGCTCACTAACCTTGGAGCTACTTGTTATGTCAACACATTTCTTCAAGTGTGGTTTCTTAACCTGGAGCTTCGGCAGGCGCTCTACTTATGTCCAAGCACCTGTAGTGACTACATGATGGGAGATGGTATCCAAGAAGAGAAAGGTGAGTGGGGATGGGTATGGGGAGGGCTTACTGCTGAGCTTTTTGCTAGCTAGACCACTTTGAACCAACCATATAGAGGAAACTTCAACTACAGTTTCCCTCTGTAAGACACTGTGATTGCAGTCCATTAAATTCTAGTGATTGAGAGAAATTAGTAAAGCAGACAATGTTACTCTTTTGCCTAGTTTGAGAGACTTAATAAATACTTCAGTGTACGCACAGCCTTTTGTCTTGATTCCCAAATAGGCTGATTTACAAAATACCCTCTAAAATTAAGATTAAATTAACCAACCTTGGCAAAGCAAGCTACTAATATGCGACTACACTCATTGCAAATTTAGAAATCAGTTTCAAACTGTTCTAGTGGAATTATTTAGTTTTTTTATGCATAATATGTGGATTATTATTCCTAATTGATATTTCTATTTAGAGATTATTCTCTTTGAGATGGAACTTTCATGGAATGACCAGGTTTTTCTTCTCAAAGCTGGGGGATAGAGGGAAGTGAGTATAAGATTACACAGGTCTAGGAGCTCCAGGTTGGGAACCTTTGACTCTTGTTCTTATTTGTAAATCCTGTGCTGTCTTTTATGTGATCTGACTTGGGCACATAGCTCATCATGTCTTTGGCTCTGAGAGAGAAAAGATAGGGTTCCTAAGTCCCACATCTTCCTTCTTGCTGCTCTTTAGACAATTGTAATACTTTTGGTCCTTGTTAACAGTTCAAAACAGTGCTTAAAAATTCTTACGTTTGTTTCCCCAAAGCTTTATTCCTATAGTTCTGAATATTTAAATCTAGATTAATAGTATAGAAGATATTGATATTTAAAGAATTAGTGTATGTAAAGGATGAGTAATGGACAATGGATCATTTTCAGTTTTAGCGTTGTCTTTGCTGAAGTATAAATTTACCAATGAGAAGATAGCTAGATAACAAGTGGAAACGAAATGTCTATTTTGTAAAATGATGCGCCGTGGCCACCTTTGGGTCTTGTGGTTTTAATATGTATCTTCAAGAGATGTGGTTTTTTTTGTTTTTTTAATTTCTAAACACTTAGATCTTACTATTTCATCAAAGCCCTTAACCTTGTTCTCGGATAAGAGTGTGCATTTCTGGTGCTATTAGCAGACACAGTGCAGTGTAGTGAGAAGGGTTTGTGTTGGAAATGATGGGACTTGAGTTCTAGTCCCAGCTCCACTACTCCTTTATTTTACAGGTAGGAAAACCAGCAGAGGATAAGTTATTTAAGATCTCATGTAGTATCTAATCTGTAAATAAGAAAGTTGGAGTAGCTACAAACTTACTTGAAGGGCTTTTAACATCCTGTAAAGCCCCTGCACCCCAGGAAGTAAGATTTTTATCTTTATTTTACAAAATGAACTATTGACTTCCTTTTCACAATTGGTGAGTCGCAATTGGTAGTAAAGAGGTAAACCATTCAGACCAGTCAGGAGACAAACTACACAGTGATTTGAACTGACAAAAAATTATTAATAGGAAATTAGAGTAATAGGGGAATTGGTTAGTAAGAATTGAAAAGGACTTGAAAAAACACAGATATAGCAGATAGGGGAGCAGCCACTACCCCAAGGGCTGAAAAAGAATACAAAAGGAGGAGTCCCACACCCCCACTGACCAGGCCTGAGATCCAGACCTCATTGGAGAAAGCACTGCCTTCCTGAGCTCACTGGATGGCCAAGAAGGTGCTGAGATGCCTCAGTGGGTTTCCTAGCTGGAAACTGTCCTCAGGGAGGTACTGGGCCTTGGAATCTCTTGCAGAGAGTGTCCAGGAGGTCATTCACAGGGTGGTCATTCAGGAGGAAATGCCTCACAAGAGGCATCCATCCCACTGAAGCTACCAGAGGAGGTGCCGGGAGAAGCTGCTGGCCACTGCTGGCTGAGGGAACCCACAGAGCCTGGTGAGACACGGAGTGGAACCCTGGAGCGCCCTCTACTGACAAGACTCAACGTTACACTAGCTGGCAAAGGAGGAATCTTTGCAGAGCTCATCTCTGTTAGCACAGAGCAAGCAAAGAAGGGTGGATTTGGAGCTGAGAGGCAGTTAGTTAATCGATGACTGGCACAGAAGAGAATACACAAATCTTTTAGGGCTCTTGAGATTCATGCTTCCTATTTTCATACCTTCTCCGAACTCACTAGAACTTGAAACTAAATTTTAAGATTTTTAACAGTAAATTGTTATATTGTTCATTCAAGTTTGAATCAGTGTGCTTGAGATTGCTGTCATTTGCTCTGTTTGTGGCAAGTTCACTAATGAGATTATATTAAAGTATTTGGCCATTTAATGCAAATAGTAAATATAGTGTATGGTTTTTATTACTGGAATGGATGTTTCGGTGTGATTTGACACTCTAGAAGCCATAGTCATGATTGCTATTGTTGTTGTAACATATGTATAGCCTCTTGCCTTTAGGGGATGCATATAGACAGTCATGGCTGCCTCATGACTTCCAAAAGATGTGATTACTGATTTCTTTTAAAGTTTTAAAACTATAATAAAACATTATTATAGTTTGGATATAAGGGTGTTTAATTATAATTATGTTCTCATGTGAAGAGGAGTACATTTTTTAAAAAGTAGCAGTTTTTAAAAGAACAAACATTTCTTTAATAGATTATGAGCCTCAAACAATTTGTGAGCATCTCCAGTACTTATTTGCCTTGTTGCAAAACAGTAATAGGCGATACATTGATCCATCGGGATTTGTTAAAGCTTTGGGCTTGGACACAGGGCAGCAGCAGGTAAGAACCTTTTATTTTTTTAAATATAAAAAGCATTCCTTACAATCTTTATAGAAAGAAATGAAGAAATTTTTAAAAATTAATTTTTTTCTATTTTATTTACTGTTCAGTATATTATACATTTTCCTTGATCTCATTTCTGAAAATCCATATGTGGGCACAAACTGATTCAGCATAGCTCTAGTCCTTGTTCCAAAATGCTAAGTTCAAAGTACAAAATGCTAAGTTCAAAGTTTCTGGATTATTTTACTTATTACTATTTGTAACAGAAATTGAAAAGCAAGGTATGATTTTTTTTTTCTTTTTATTAACCCAAACCTGTATTGTAGGATGCCCAAGAATTTTCAAAGCTCTTTATGTCTCTTTTGGAAGATACTTTGTCTAAACAAAAGAATCCCGATGTGAGGAACATTGTGCAACAGCAGTTCTGTGGGGAATATGCTTATGTAACTGTGTAAGTGTGTTTCCACTTTCTCATCATGCATTTTATTCTAAGGCGGTTGCTTCTGTGTCTTCTAGTTCAGTTCCAGGTTATGGATTTAGTGGCCTATCATGAGACCTGAAGTATTTATAGTAATACGTTTCCATGGGAACATGTAAACAACTGACTAGATAATTGCAGTTGAACGCATCCAGGTGTTGGGAACTGTGGTTGAGCTCTTGCTGTTTATTTCATGGCTGTGGTCTGGGCTGAAAGCATGAGATTGGAGCCTGCTGGAGTACTAAAAGTAAAACAACTCTTAAACTTTTTCCTAAGCATAAAGTGCATGGCCTCATCAATCACTTTGTTTTCATTTTTTGAATATACATAGTGTAGATAATTTCAATGACAGAATTAAGGTAATAAATGCTTCTTTGTGTATTTCCAGGATGTAGTACAGTAGAACGTTATTGCTTTTCCCACTCTGATCTTAATTTTATCACTCTCCTTTATTATAGGTGCAATCAGTGTGGCAGAGAATCTAAGCTTTTATCAAAGTTTTATGAACTGGAGTTAAATATCCAAGGCCACAAACAGTTAACAGATTGTATCTCAGAATTTTTGAAGGTATTCAGATTGTGGCGTGTATGTTGTTTCTGCTCATTAACACTATTCTGAATGTCTTTGATTTTATGAATACATTCATCATTTCAACTTTTTCTACATACGAGTGTCTCTGTTTATGTAATGATGTTGAAGAGACTTTGTAAATTATAAAATATTAAAGTAGGCTGCATTTAAAATAATTTTTGGGGCTTCCCTGGTGGTGCAGTGGTTGAGAGTCCGCCTGCCGATGCAGGGCACGTGGGTTCATGCCCTGGTCCAGGAAGATGCCACATGCCACGGAGCAGCTGGGCCCGTGAGCCATGGCCGCTGGGCCTGCACGTCCGGAGCCTGTGGTCCGCAATGGGAGAGGCCACAGCAGTGAGAGGCCCGTGTACCGCAAAAAAAATAATAATAATTTTTGACTGTTTCAGTTTATTTTATATGTAGAGTTATGTATGTGCAAAAACTCGTGTGATTGGAGTGTAACAGAGTAAGGAAATATAAGTGATGTTACCATAAGGTTAATTTACTTTTTCATTTAATGAGAACTAGACAGTGTTGAATGCAAATATTTTTTTACATCAAATACGGCCATTCTTCAGCCTCTCCACTCCATATCTGTGTGTGTGTGTGTGTGTGTGTGTGTGTGTGTGTGTGTGTGTGTGTGTTTATTTTGGCCACACCAGGCGGCATGCAGGATCTTAGTTCCCCAACCAGGGATTGAACCCGTGCACCATGCATTGGGAGCACGGATCCTTAACCACTGGACAGCCAGGGAAGTCCCTCTTTGTATATTTAGATTTACGCAGAGACAGGGAAATGGTTCCCCTTTGTTCGGAGTGGAAAAGTTGCTAAGAGGCAGCCTTTATTATCATGTAGGAACAGACACATAGCATGGTATTGATAGGTGAGCTTATTATATAGCTTCCTTTCTTAAAATAATTTTGTACTTTCCCTCCTCCTTTAGCACAACCATCAGAATGCTTGAAGTTCTCATTTATTGGGTTCATTCAGCTAAATATTGAGTGCTTACATGTTCAGGCAGTATTTCAGCTGTTGGGAATAACCATATGGAACAAAACAGACATTTTTGCCTTTAAGAAGCTTATAGTGATAATGGTATGGGGACCAGTGACGGACAATAAAATAAATGGAAGTAAAACATCTAGTGTGTCAACTGTAATAAGGGCTATGGAGAAAACTAAAGCAGGGAAGGGGCATGGACAATGTGGAGTGTGGTTGAAAGTGGAGTAGTGAGTCATCCAAGAATTGGGGAGAAGAGTGTCTGGGGCAGATGAAATAGCAAGTGTAGAGCATGAGACAAGAATGTGCCTGGGGTTTGAGGAATAGCAGGGAGGTCAGTGTGGTTGAAACATAGGGAGGATGATAGAAGATGACATTGTGGAGGTAACTAAGGACCATATCAGACAGGGCCTGGTAGACCTTTGTTGGAAATCTGACTCTTGAGTGAGATGAGATACCATGTAGGGCTGTATGCATAGGAGTGATGTAATCTGTTTCAACAGGATAACTCTGGTTGCTGTCTTGAGAATAGGCTGATGGTGGGGCAAGGGGGCAGACAGAAGGAGTTGATGGTGGCTTGGACCAAGGGTTAGCTGGAGAGGTGATAAGCAGTGTTTGGATTTTTTTCAAAGTAGAGGTGATAAAATTGTAGATTGGATATGAGGAAAAAAAGAGGAGTCAGGGATTACTAAGCAACTGGAAGAATAAAGTTGGCATAACTAAGATGTGAAGGAGTGTGGGAAGAGCAGGTTTGGCAGAGGAATTAGGAATTTGCAGTGGGGCATGTTAGATTTGATAGGTATAGTTCAGGGGAGAAGTCAGGGCTTGATCAAATCACCAAGGGCATGAGAGAGACGAAGACCAAGGATGGAACCCTGGGACATTCAAACATTAAGAGATCAGAGAGATAGGGGAGCAGCTAGTCAGAGATGCTGAGGGGGATGTGAGTTGAGTAAATAGGCGAGTGTGGCTTCCTGGATCAAATGAATAAAGTGATGGTACTAGTATTGTATTACTGTATTTATTGTCTTGTAGTGTAATCTGTACCAAAAAGCTCTTATAGAAACATAAACGAGGTTGAGGTCTATCCCGATGGAGCTTTTTCTGTAAACCTACAGCATTGGAAACGCCTCATAGAGTAACTATGTGGTTTCCTTTATTCATAGAACTACCTGTTATATCTGTGGGAAAGAACTAACTATAAGACAGAGCTGCCAGGGCTTCCCTGGTGGCGCAGTGGTTGAGAGTCTGCCTGCTGATGCAGGGGATGCGGGTTCGTGCCCCGGACCGGGAGGATCCCACGTGCCGCGGAGCGGCTGGGCCCGTGAACCATGACCGCTGAGCCTGTGCGTCTGAAGCCTGTGCTCCGCAACGGGAGAGGCCGCAACAGTGAGAGGCCCGCGTACTGCAAAAAAAAAAAAGAAAAGACAGAGCTGCCAAGTAAACTGTGAAGAACCTAATAGTCAAACTTTTTTTAATCTTAGATATTGGCATATCCCAACGATCTGTACTGTTGTAGGGTGTGATAGCTTAGGAATGAATATGATTTGAACTTAATACAATTTTAGAGGGTGTCAAATTCAGAACCAGGCATATCCATCTCCTGACCCTAAACATGGTCCTACAGTAAATTGCTTGAGGAAACTGGATCCCAAAGGTTATAGGTGGGGAATTTTGAAGTGTGTCCGTATTCCATTGGAGATCAAAGAAGCCCAACTAAAAGAGTTGTGGACTGACTGACATGACAGCTGTGGATTGAGCAAAACTTCTTTTTGAAAGGGCTATCTTATCTTGAAGATTATGACTTTGGAGATTATCACTAAAATAATCACTAACGTGATCGGCAGTGGAAAGAATCAGAACATGTGAAATTCCTTAAAAATTTATTGACTTAAATAATTTTGCCTATGTTACACATAATAAAAAAACCCTTTACACTGTGCAGAAAGTCAGCATAAATTTAAAAAAAGGAAAAATTTAAAAAGAAACCAACATTAGCTCTAACATTGCGTTTTTCTGCACTCTTAGTTTTGTGTCATGAATGTGGTTCAGTAACTTTAACTGTGTGTGTGTTTGAAATTTGTATATATATAATTTCATATTCATTGCCCATATGTAGTTTCCGCCCATTTTCACTGTTTTAAAATTAATTTTGCTGCATCAAAGTACCTATGATTTCTTTTAATTAATTAATTAATTAATTTATTTTTGGCTGCGTTGGGTCTTCGTTGCTGCGCGTGGGCTTTCTCTAGTTGCGGTGAGCGGGGGCTACTCCTCGTTGCAGTGTGCGGGCATGGGCTTCTTACCGCGGTGGCTTCTCTTGTTGCAGAGCACGGGCTCTAGGTGCACAGGCTTCAGTAGTTGTGGCTCGCAGGCTTAGTTGCTCCACGGCATGTGAGATCTTCCCAGACCAGGGTTCGAACCCGAGTCCACTGCATTGGCAGGCAGATTCTTAACCACTGTGCCACCAGCGAAGCCCCTTATGATTTCTTTTCTAAACCTACTTCTTACAATTCCCAGAATTGGGATTATCAGGAGAAAAGATCTAAAGCCAAGTATTTTTAAAATCATACGTTTTGGAAAGAGAAACATTAGTTTTAAATCATTGTATACAATTAATAATGTCACTGCTAAGCTAATACAATCTTATGTGTCCTTCATTATTTATAATAACTTGATCTTAAAGAGCTTGAATAGAAATAGAAGCTATTAACTAAAATGAAATTATAATTTGCATCATAGGGTTGATCACCTAAAAAAATCTTTTCTTTTTTTTTTTTTTTAATGTGTCTTATTCCTGATCAGGAAGAAAAATTAGAAGGAGACAATCGATACTTTTGTGAAAACTGTCAAAGCAAACAGAATGCAACAAGGAAGATCCGACTCCTTAGTCTTCCTTGTACTCTGAACTTACAGCTAATGCGTTTTGTCTTTGACAGGTAAATATGTGCATGTCGTAGTGTTTGTTGCTCACTGTGGACTAGTATGTACAGATTTTACCATAGATAAGATAGTAAAATGCTTATAATTTGAAAGTCAAGATTTGGGGATGAAAGTTACAGCCTGTCATAATTAAGAACTGGAAAAATAGAGAATCCTTATTTTTTATTCTGAAAAATTATTAAAAACTGCCAAGGAAAAGCAGACATTTAGGTAGGAACTGAATTTCCTTGACATTCTGTTTTACTGTATAAGGACTTGAGTAAATTTTCTACTCACTACAGTACGTCCCCCATTCCCATGGAGATAGATCAGGCAATTTTTTTTCACATGTGCATTTCTTCTGTAAAGCAGGAAGATGTATGGTTTCCTTTGTAGTAAAACTAAAACTTCTAGAAATGTACTGTTTGGAATTAGCACTTTAAATTCATACCTTTTAGGGTGTTGATTATTTATTGCCCAATTCTAAGACAGTATTATGTTTTGAGCAAGATTGCTAAATGAAATCTACCTAGCTGCAATCCAGTTTATTAAAATAACCAGTAGCCCTTATACATTGTTTTATGGTTGTTTTAAATGTAAATATAATTAGCTTTTTCTTGGTTAGGCAAACGGGACATAAGAAAAAGCTGAACACCTACATTGGCTTCTCAGAAATTTTGGATATGGAGCCGTATGTGGAACACAAAGGTAATATTTTTACCAAGCAGTGATAGTTATAATGCTCAGAGACGAACCTGTGATCTATTTGTGTTCAGTACAGAGTAGCATTTTACTACTAAATTTTATTTGCTAATCTTTGAGAACAAAGGCATTTTAGGTGAGCCGATATGTTACTTTCATTTTCTATGAGTGAGTACATAACAAAGATTAGATGGTTCATGGATGTATATTGGGGTTGACCAAAATGTTCGTTCACGGAAAAACCCGAACAAACTTTTTGGTCAACCCAGTATATAATTAATGGTATAAAAGAATAAAAAATGAAAAATACTTAGCTGTTCCTGTACTCAAGGCTTGTTACCTTAGCCTCAATACCATATCTGTAATTCCTCGTAAAATTAAGGGTCTCCAAGCTGCCTCCATTCACGTTTTTAAAAACCATTTTATCAAAAACATTAGATGGCCTAGTTCCAATATTTATGCTATAATTATATATATGACCACTGATAAGTTGTAGGATGTTACGACAGAGTCTCTAATAACTTACTCTTCTTTTTCTTTTGGTAGTCTTCATCTTACCAAACAGGATGATTCTTGTTAGAGAAAAGAAACATCTTGCCCTTTGTTTCTCCTGCCCGTACTGGACAGACTATTTTACTTCTCTTTTAAGATTGACCTTAATGTTTGTGAAATTTTTAATACAGAAATTATATCATAAACTCTGTCTCCGTAGAAAAGTTCTGGTGGCAGCTTATAAATAGGCGCAAGCCATAAAGTAAAACCTTCAACAGAAATGATTGGGGAGGTTGGGGGAAGTGATGTGGTAAATATTTAAGCCTTAAAATGTATGGTGCTTTCTAATCAGTACTGGAGTTTAAAATTTACACCTGTGGAAGAAGGAAACTACTGTAGAAGTTGCTGCTGGACTTCGTTACTATTATATTTGGCTGAATGAATAAACTTTAGCAGTAGTTCACTTTACATAGTAGTTTGCTTCCTGCCTCCTTTGTTTAGGTAATTATTTGAAATTAGAGAAGCCTGATGGCTTAGTGATTTCTCGGGGTCAGAAACTTAGGAGACGTAAAAGTATTCCTTTCCTTTTTTTTTTTTTTTTGGGTGCGCTGTGTGGCTTGCAGGATCTTAGTTCCCTGACCAGGCATTGAACCCGAGGCCACTGCAGTGAAAGCATCCAGTCCTAACCCTGGACAGCCAGGGAATTCCCAAATTATTCTTTTCCTTGACTCCAGTGTATGATTTTGAATAGTTCTTATTATTCAATTTATTATATATTTGTCCAATTTGTATCGTAAAGAAAACCTTTGACCATAATAAGTCAAAAAAACTGTATATATAATTTTAGTATGTTGGATTACTAAGTAATTTTTTTTTTTTTTTTTTTTGTGGTACGCGGGCCTCTCACTGTTGTGGCCCCTCCCGTTGTGGAGCACAGGCTCGGCGGCCATGGCTCACAGGCCCAGCCGCTCCGCGGCATGTGGGATCTTCCCGGACCGGGACACGAACCCGTGTCCCCTGCATCGGCAGGCAGACTCTCAACCACTGCGCCACCAGGGAAGCCCTACTAAGTAATTTTTAATTAGAGAAATAAAAATTCTTATTTTAGAATTGTTAGCTATGACTGGTAAAATTAATCCAGTAGTTTGTAGTTATAGACCTGTTCACACTCTTTTGTAATGTTTGTTACACAAATGTATTACCTCATATAGGTAGAATACTAGAAACAAGTTAACTTGTTATAATTGCACAGGGTTCATTCTAGATAATTAGGAAAATTCAGAAAGCATAAAGAAGAGTTACAAATAAGAGCCACTTGTAATTCTGTCACCCAGATAACCAGTATTTATATTTTACTAAATTCTTATTCATGTATGTCTACACACACATACCCACACAAAGTGGAAGAGATAGATCTA
The DNA here is from genome assembly GCF_003676395.1 of Aethalodelphis obliquidens. NCBI lineage: Eukaryota > Metazoa > Chordata > Mammalia > Artiodactyla > Delphinidae > Aethalodelphis > Aethalodelphis obliquidens. The sequence goes on from NW_020837953.1 coordinate 36,148,643, forward strand.
AAAGATGATCTATTTTTAAAGGAGAATTCATTTGCTGCTTTAAATAGTGAACCTGCAGATACACGGAGGTGTGTAGATGGAGGGATTCTCATACCTTGAACATTTAGAAGCTTACCCTCTAACTCCTGCCATATTTCTTGGGGATTTTAATATCCCTGTAGACCATTTTAAGAGTCTGAATAAGATTCATAGACTTTTAGAAGAAACCAATTACATTTAAAGATTTTTGTTGATGTGGATCATTTTTGAAGTCTTTATTGAATTTGTTACAATATTGCTTCTGTTTTATGTTTTGGTTCCTTGGCCACGAGGCACGTGGGGTCTTAGCTCTCCACCAAGGATTGAACCCGCACCCGCACCCCCTGCATTGGAAGGCGAAGTCTTAACCACTGGACTGCCAGGGAAGTCCCAGAAACCAATTACATTTAAATGTAGTTATCAAAATACTGACACAAATTTGTAATACAGTAATATAAGTGCAAACCAAAGAACAGGTTCCAGTGGTCAAAACCACTGTAATTCTTAAGTTGATGAGTACAGTAAATTGATAAGTATAAAATCAGGTTATCTGCAATAATGTGATAATGAAAGCCGTGATGTCTATTGGTAGTAGAGTCACAGTTACTGCTAATCCTTCTGTGGTTTATTGTCGTCATTAATAATTTAGGGAATACTACTAAGTACCACTGTTGTAGACAGTCTTCAGCTGACCTCATTAACAACTACTCTCCTTCAGTGATTTTGTCTTTCACTAGGCCTCAGTCCTTCTGAGGGTCATAGCTACCTTTTTCTTCCATAGTTTAAATTTCATACATCTTATTCCATCCTATTTTTCCTCCTCTTAAAATTATAAAATGTAACACATTCATCGAAGTTAAAATACAAAAATGTATGGCTCAGAGAATTATCACAAAGTGAATATCTTCACGAGTACCACCCAGGTCAAGAAAAAACATCCCCAATACTCCAAAGATTCCTGTGTGCCCCACCCAGTTGCAATCTCCTTCCTCCGGAAATATAGCCAGTAATCTGACTTATATGGAAATCACTTTTTTATCTTTTTGCTTTAGCATTTTACTGTGTAAGCTTGTACCCCTAAACATCATAGTGTAGTTTACCCTTTTGCCTCCTGGGATATAGCCAGGTGAAATCTAACCCATCATTAAATCTTAATCTGCCTCCTCTGCTCCTTCATCTGGGCCATTGATCCCTGGAGAAAAACACCACAGGTATGTCTGTCTGTCTTCTTAACCTTTTTATTTTGGAGAATTTCAAATTTATATGGGAAAATCCAATCTGACAGTTTTGATCTTTTAACTGGATCAGTTCATCTATTTACACTCCTAATTCCTCTAATTCAAATTTACATCACTTTTTATAGTTCCCTGTCACTTGCATATATTTTCAAGTTTCTCATTTCTCTAAACATAGAGAGCCCAGTTTTATAATCCATGACTGATATTGGTGGAATATTATTCAGGTTTATTTTTGCTGTCTGATTTGGTTATTTTAATGTTGCCTTGTATTCTGTACCTGGTTATCTCTGGAAAATTTTTATTTTATTTTTTATTTTTGCCTCACTGCATGGCATGTGGGATCTTGTTCCCTCACCAGGGATCGAACCTGCGCCCCCTGCAGTGGAAGTGCAGAGTTTTAACCACTGGACCACCAGGGAAGTCCCTGGAAAATTTTTTACGGGGATTCACTTAGGGCTGGGATGAAGCCACCTCCTTCAGAGAGACCTCAGGTTTCTTTCTGCCAGGCACCTGGGGTCCCTACTAGTTAGGTATCATCACAGATCAAGTTCGCTGCTTGAGGTTCCCTTGCTCAGTCACGCTATAAGAACCCGGCCAATTTAACACCATGACATTTCCCCCCATTCTCTTCCTGTTGTTCTGCTCAGGGTTAAGGAGTTTTCTTTAGGTTCCCTGAGGTTGGGTAGTGGAGAGGTTGTTTCTTACCTGAGGTTGGGAGTGGAGAGGTGGTTTCTCGTTCACCTTTTCCATGAAGTGATTGGGAGAGTGCAGTGTAGTAGAAAGAAGAGTGGGTAGGTGAGTCTAGGTAAGCCCTGAAACGTGGAGTGTGGAAGTGCCCACCTGGTGGATACAACCTGGGCTGGGCTGTTTGCTATTACTGTTTTGTTCTTTCAGTGATTAACCTGGAAATTATAACGTACCTAACTCTTAGAGTTAACAACTTTACCCTCTAAAAACAGTACAAGGACCTCAAACCACTAGGAAATCGATATTCTCCTAAGTTGTTTATTGTTTTCATATGTGTTTTAGTTCTACCTTAAAAAAAAAAAAAACTGATAAGGGGAATCCTATGCCAGGGGCCTAGGTTCGATCCCTAGTTGGGGAAGGAAGCTCCTGCAAGCTGCTTGGTGTGGCCACAGCTGCCAAACACACACACACACACACACACACACACACACACACACACACACACA
>NW_020837953.1:36151101-36398820 GCF_003676395.1 Aethalodelphis obliquidens
CACACACACACACACACACACACACACACACACACACACACACACACCCCCATAGGATGCCTTATTATTTGTAGAATTATTGGTGTTAGTTTACCTACCTCCTTTGTTTATCATTCCTTTTAATATTCTAGACCTTCCATCTGGAACACTTGAATTAAGTTTGTAAAAATGCCTTTAGTAAGGGTCTGTTGGTATCAAGTTATTTTCAGCATACTGTCTGGAAGTATATTTCTTGTTGTGAAATTTACTCTAAGGATTAACAGTTATTTTCACTCAGTACGATTAGAGATTCTGTTGTCTTAGGGCTTCCTTTGTTGCTGTTGTAAAGGTGGTTGTGGTTTAATTCTTGTTTCTTTATAGGTGACCTGTTTTATTTTGTCTGATTTTGAAGATCTTTTTTTGTTTGTTTTTGTGTTTTGCAGTGCCACTGTGACCTGTTTGGGTTGAATTTTAGTGTATTTAACCTCCCTAAAGGATAAATTTCTCAACCATTATGTCTTAAATTTTTTTCTCTTTTCCATTCATTCATCTCTCCTTCTGGAATTACATTAGTCATGTATTAAGATTTTAACTTTGCCATCCATGTCTCCTAACTCTTGCTTTGTCCTGCATTCTACATAACTTTTTTCAGGTCTACCTTCTACTTTAATGATTCTCTATTTAGGCAAACCTAATCGCGCTGTTAAAACTTGTGTAGAGTTTTGACTTTCAGTTATTGTAATTTTCATTTCTAGAAGCTTGATTTGGTTCTGTATCACATCTTACTTTCATTTTTTATAATCTCATTCCTTACTTTTAGTTTTTATTCTATCATTTATTTCTTTAAACATAACGTTCTACTTACTTTTACTTTTTCCAGTAACTGAGATGAAAAACTTCATGGGTTATTTACCTGTTGTTTCCTGCCTCTCAGTTATAGTGACTTGTGTCCTTTGTGTTGTGTTGTGTTTGTGTGTGTTTATGTGTATGTTGGACTGAATTCATATTCTTTAGAACTGTCACTCATTCTAGGACCACATCAAACTACACTCTTGGCTTGAGGTTTTTCTGTCTTCCTAGGTAGTATGAATTCTTGGTTGAAATATTCATGAGGGCTTGATTCTTAAAAACTTGCAACAGATATTTGTTTTTTTCCTCACCCCAAGAGTCAAAGTATAAGGCAGATAATTTTTTCCTACTATTTCCTCTGCAGGGTAGGTTCATTTCTCCTTATTTCTTAAACTGAAGAACCCTAGTTTCACGATGTGAGTCCTCTTCTAGACTCCTCACCTTTTAAGGATCTTAGCTTTGGTCCCACAAACCTCTTAAATGTGAAAAAAACAGTTGAAGTTGATAAAGTTTCACCTAATACTCTCAGGAGGAAATTGGTTTCATTTTCCTTAACCTCCCTAGCTTCCTGCCTTCACATAGTATTTGGCTTCTGAGAATTTATTTGTTGCCAGATGATCATTGCATCTTAAAAGATTTTAAAGTATTTTTATCTTAGTATTTTAAATTTATTTTCAGCTGGGGGGCGGTTAGATGGGCTTTGCTTCAGGTATTAATCTGCATTACCGTGTTCCCCCACTGAGCTAAAGGAATGCAGGACTTTGTCATTTCAGTCAACTGCTGTATTCTCCATGCCTAAAACAGTGTCTAGGATGTTTATTATTTGTTGAATGAGTGACTGGCTATACCTTTATGACTGACTTCTTGCAGTTTTAAGGAAATTACAGTGATGAAACAAAGATATGTGTGCAAAGATTCTTATGACAAAGGTAATTATTTAATGGCCATAAAATGCTACCAGTTTAAATGTCCAGCAGTGAGGGAGTGGTTCAATATAATGTGGTACTTGTATATAGTCACTATAAATAATTTTCAGAAGAATATTTAATGATGTGGAAAGATGTTAATGATATATTTGTTGGAAAAAAATCTATAAGTTTCAATATTAATAGTGGTTATGTCTGTGTTGTAGGATTGCTGATGAATTTTTCTAATTTTTATTAATAAAATGTAGTAGCAGTGATTGCTTTAAGTACATTTTCCTCCCTATAATTAGTTTAAGTTTAGAATGTTTAAAAGATATTTTTCAAACTTAAAAATATTTTGTCTTAAAACGTAAATGTTCGTTCATTTGCTGATATTTTGATGTATGGATAAAGCCTTCTCTTCTTGCATAAACCATGTGCATAGTAGATAGGCTGTGATATGTAGGTTTTGTTTATTTATTTTAATTTATCTATTTTATTTATTATTTATTTTTGGCTGCGTTGGGTCCCCGTTGCTGCGTGCGGGCTTTCTCTAGTTGCTGCAGGCAGGGGCTACTCCTCGATGAGTTGCGCAGGCCTCTCATTGCGGTGGCTTCTCTTGTTGAGAAGCACGGGCTCTAGGCACGCGGGCTTCAGTAGTTGTGGCACGCAGGCTCAGTAGTTGTGGCTCGCGGGCTCTACAGCGCAGGCTCAGTAGTTGTGGCGCACAGGCTTCATTGCTCCGCAGGATGTGCGGTCTTCCCGCAGCAGGGATCGAACCCGTGTCCCCTGCATTGGCAGGCGGACTCCCAACCACTGCGCCACCAGGGAAGCCCCGGTTTTGTTTATTTAAAGTGGAATAGTTAATAAGTTAAAATACTCATAAAGAAATCTGAGTGCAGAACCCAGTCTAGATTTTTATTGTTTCTTTCTCTGTATTTTCTATTTGTCTCGTCTACACCGATTTTTTTCCCCCCTCTTTTGGCCGTGCCACGAGGCTCGTGGGACCTTAGTTCCCTGACGAGGGATCAAACCCACGTCATCGGCATTGAAAGCACCGAGTCCTAACCACTGGACCACCAGTGAATTCCCTTGTCTACACCTATTTTGAAAGCAATTTTCCTTAATGACTTATCTCCAATTTTTAAAAAACATTTTTCTTTTTTCTAGAAACAATAGCTTTTTAGTTTTGCACTCAAATCTTATTAGTTTGTGTGTAGTTAATTTTTGTAATAAGTTGGAAAATATGAACAACTGATTCTTGGTAAGCATATGGCTCAGCCTGTTAATGCAGAAGGGAGAGTATACTTCAGAATAGCTTCGTAACCCTGAGTGCCCAGAATGCCATAGCTTTCCACCTGTATATTTTGCAGAGGGAATGGAGAGTTGATACAGTGAGCTGCTTAAAACAATGCCTGCTACTTTATTTTATGAGACTAAATTCTTTAAATCTTAGGTGACATATTTTGAACTCTGTCAGATGCATAAAGAATTGTAATCATTACAATTCAGGCTCAGGATATAAGAAGAAATAATGTTATCCAAAATTTCTTTCATTTTTCCCCTTTCTCCTTCCCTAGGTGGGTCCTATGTGTATGAACTCAGTGCAGTCCTCATACACAGAGGAGTGAGTGCTTATTCCGGTCACTACATTGCCCATGTGAAAGATCCACAGTCTGGTGAATGGTATAAGTTTAATGACGAAGACATAGAAAAGATGGAGGGGAAGAAATTACAACTAGGGATTGAGGAAGATCTAGGTAAAACCTTTAAGTTGTGAGTGCCCTTTTAAAATATAATTTTTTTTTTTTACCAGAAATGTTTGTGATAAATTATTATGGCCCAAGATTGTTATGGACTATCAAGTCTATTTGCATTTCTTAAACACATGAAATCTCTGAACATCTGTTATAGAAATGCTTGAATTTTTTTAAAAAATGATTTTGCTCCAGAGATGGTTTCCATAATGTCATGTTTTCAGTACAGTTTGAAGGCACAAATTTAATTTTCAATTAACAGGTTAATTGTGGGCAGCTAGGGAAGAGGATGGTGAGTATTAAGCTAAAAATTATGAGTAGTAGATGTAATATAGTAGGATTTGTAGTCCTTTTCTCTGGGTCAGGAAATTTATTTTGGGGAAATAAGTATAGCAGGGGAACTTTGTTCCCTGAGCAATGTCTACCCCTCTCTGTTAAGTTTCTTACTCCATCCCTAGAGTGTGGAGCAGTGCCTCTGGGGAATAAGCTGCTTGCTGTTTTGTAGTAATGAGGTCTGCTGTAAACGATACCTCCTGAAATAGTATTATTCTAGTGTGTAGCTCTCATCACCTCGGTTTTCGTGGGCTCCGTACCCATTTATTGTCGAATGGAGTGGGCTGTTCTTCCAATAGGAGCCATCTTGGCTGAGGTTCTCATCACTTTCTTCCTGTATTTGTCATTTTGGGGTGAGGCTCGGACAATGGGATGCAAAAAGAGAAAAGGATTGGGAGTAGGTGTGTGTCTCCTGCCACCCTTCTTTCTTAAAGGATCAGTACCTCTTTCCCAAGGTGGAGTAGCATGGCAGTTAAGGTTGGCTTTCAGGAAGGCCTGGGGAATCTTGCTGCAGATGTCCATGTGGTGGCTCTATTCTTGTAATTGGAAGAAGTATTTTCTATTTTTTTTATGTATACCACTTTTTTCTTTTTGTGGTACGCGGGCCTCTCACTGTTGTGGCCTCTCCCGTTGTGGAGCACAGGCTCCGGACGTGCAGGCTCAGCAGCCATGGCTCACTGGGCCCAGCCGCTCTGCGGCATGTGGGATCTTCCCGGACCGGGGCACGAACCTGTGTCCCCTGCATCGGCAGGCGGACTCTCAACCACTGCGCCACCAGGGAAGCCCCCATTCCAATGTTTTAATACCTCTCATTATATGCAGCTTACATTGCTCCTTTTATCTATTTTATCAAAAATAGAAAATACTTATTCATTAAATTCCATTAGTCAGTCATTACTATATTCTCTTGTGAACTTCTATGAATCATTTTATATTCCGTCTTATACAAATTAATGAACATGTTTTTTTGAGTTTTCCCTTTTTTAAAAATTTTTTAAAAAAATTATTTATTTATTTATGCTGTGTTGGGTCTTCTTTTATGTGCGTGGGCTTTCTCTAATTGCGGCAAGTGGGGGCCACTCCTCATCGCGGTGCACGGGCCTCTCACTATCGCGGCCTCTCTTGTTGCGGAGCACAGGCTCCAGACGCGCAGGCTCAGTAATTGTGGCTCACGGGGCTAGTTGCTCCGCAGCATGTGGGATCTTCCCAGACCAGGGCTCGAACCCGTGTCCCCTGCATTGGCAGGCAGATTCTCAACCACTGCGCCACCAGGGAAGCCCAATGAACATCTTAAATCTTAACTTTTTAGTTAGGAATGACCAACGTCTTTTCTTTGTATACATGCTCCTGACAGTTTTAATTCCCTATGACTGTGGTCTTCAAACATACTTGCTCCTGTAGTCCCTATAAGAATATTGAACAACTTTTGTATTTCATTGCACATTTTAAAATCCAGCATTTTTCATTGTAAATTTAAATAGCTTCAAATAATGTAACTTCTGACAAATTATAAATATTGAAACTTAAACTCTGCAGCATTACTGTTGTATCCAAATGAAATTACATAACATATAGATTCCATACATCCATGTCATCCTTTTCAGAGTTAAATGAACTGATCTTTTTTTATGACAGGATTTTTTTTTTTATGTTTCCTTTTTCTCCTATACTAGTGTTTCCATTACACTGACCCTATAGAATTTCATTCTAATGGAATATACTAAGTTTTCTGTAGCTATAAAGCTCTAAATAGTTAGAAAGTACTTCTGGATTGAGTGTTCTTTTTCTTTTTTTTTAAATAAAACTATATAATTGATCAAACCAATGTAAGTGTGTTAGAAATTTTTAAAAATTTAACTGCAAAATTTTACTGTAAACATATCTTTTGGTGAGATAAGATTTTTTTTGTCACAGGTAAGAGGTTATATCTTTCTTTTGTAAGGTGGGGAGGCAGATGACTGAAAGGAGAGGTGGAAACCATCAGTGAAACCTGAACAATTTTAGAAAAATACATTGTCAATTGAGGATCTGGTAATTGATTTCCTCAGAGCTATGCATGACCTCCTACCCATTGGAAGGTTATCCTGGGGTAATCAGACTCAATTTGAAGATCCCCTTCATGTGATGTATGTGCCATGTAAAACACGAATGTTTTCCACTTGCTTCTGAATTTATAGAGATTAGTGGCTAATCTTAGCATTTTATTTCATTTTTTTTCAGGAACATTCCATTTTATTTCTTTGCACAATTAAGTCTGGATTTATTTTTGTAATTTAAGATCAACAGTAAAATAAACTCATAATAGTTTGTGGTTTGTTTTTTTTTTCCTGGTTCAGGTTTGTCATTGTGAAAAAGAATACTTTCTTTTCAGCTTTTAAAAATGGAATATGGCAGGCAATGCGGGTTAGTAACTTGTTTAAACATTAAAATATTTGTCCAGCCTGCTAAATTTGTATTGCCTTTTAATGTATTTTGAGTTCGTATTTTAGGAATTGTTTTCTATGACCCTCCCCCTCCCCCTCCCCTGCAAAAGAATGAATAAACTCTAGGCATTCTAATTTAGTCATCTTTTGATTTCTCTTACCTCAGCAGAACCTTCTAAATCCCAGACACGTAAACCCAAGTGTGGCAAAGGAACTCACTGCTCTCGAAATGCGTACATGTTGGTTTATAGACTACAAGCTCAAGAAAAACCCAACACGACTATTCAGGTACCAGGTGAGCAATTTTCCAGGATTACATAAGGCAAGTATTTTAGAATACCATGCTCAAAGGTCAATGACGAGAACGGATTGCTTTTATCTATTATGGTAGGTTGGTTGCATATGGTAAATGGTGAAAGTGTATATAATCACAGATTTGCTTTAAAGTGGTGAGTTTTTATGATAAAGGAGGCTTTAACAGAAGTGTTCCACTGACTGCCCCTAAAGAAAAGCAAAAGCAATTAAAAAAAATTCCTGTGGATTATAAAGATGAATTTAAAGAGCAATTTGGTTCTGTTTTGTTCAGTTTTGTAAAGCAGTTTTGGGTTTTAGCCAGTTATAAATTTTCTAGATTTAATATAAGAAAGGAAGAGCTGCTGCTTGGCTGAAGGCAGTCGTCAGTTGTCATTTTACCTAAGACTGTGCTGTGCTCTGTCTGTGGCACCATGTGTTTTGAATGGTGTTTCTGACCCATTTGATGCTTCCAGTTGGCTGATGATGTCATGCAGAATCGGGTAGGGAACCCCCCTGGTATTATTCCAGGGTCTGTCTTCAGTTTTACTTCTGCCTGCAGGTTGTAGGGAGACCATAGTAGGATTTTGCCACCAAAATCTTAGCCAGTATTTGTTGTAATTTACAAATCAGCATGGTTCTTTGTCTTTGAAAAACAGGATAAAGGTTTTTGTGTCTTTCTGTTCTGAATAGCCTTTCTTCAAGAGCTGGTAGATCGGGATAATTCCAAATTTGAGGAGTGGTGTATTGAAATGGCCGAGATGCGTAAGCAAAGTGTGGATAAAGGAAAAGCAAAGCATGAAGAAGTTAAGGAGCTGTACCAAAGGTTACCTGCTGGAGCTGGTCTGTAAGATATTCTGGGACAGCACTGTTGCCATTAAGTGCCTTGTTTCTTTTATGTTCACAAATGTGTATGAACAAACTTTCCCCTGCCCTTTCTTATTTATAACCCGTTAATGCCAGCTTGTGCGCTATACAATTACTATGTAAACCAACAGTAACTTAATGTGTAGCATTCCGTATAGTTTTCATTATCGTGTACTTTTAAAAATGGGAAGCTCTTAATAAATTATGAGGTTTAGGTCAGCACTCTGCATATATAACTCTTGTAGATATTTCTGATTTGTGAGGCATTAACTTGTTTTGAAAGAAAAATCAGATTGGGCTACTATGAAAGCAACTTGCCTAGTCTATTTCCTTGTGTACTTTGTGCCCTAAGAGTATTAACAGGCATTCTTTTATATGAGTACTATTTTTATGATACTGTTAGATTATTTTGAAATTTAGTATCAAATATTCTAAGAATAGGAAAGCTTTCTGCCGACCCCTAATTTCTTAAGAATTATCCCACACAGTCCAGCTCATTCCTTTACTGTGTTTGTTTATTCAAGTTTATCTAATGCCTCAAAAAGGAAACCTCAACTCCTTAAGGCTGGTATGCCATTTGTAATAAAGTTTTCGGTCATTTCATAGGCAATTCCCCATACCCAACTCCTACTTTAAAAAGAGGCAGTTTTACTAATTTTAGAAAATAAATACTCAAGCATAATTGTACTTGTGGTTTTGTCTTTTTGATATCTCAGTTTTCCACTACTGGTATTACTTTAAGCAAAAGATGAATATAAATTGCTACATCTGTAAGAATATCTCTCAAAAGTTCTGTCTAAACTATACCTTAATTTGATTCTGACCTTTCTTTGTAACCTGTTAACTCTGCTTCAAGGGTTGGGATTATCCTAAATAAGTAGACCGACCTCAGTTTTATTGGAAACAATTTGGAAATGAACATGTAATTCAGATCTCTAAATTTATTCAAAGGAGTTGGTACCTAGAAATTTGTTTTCTGAACCTTATTCATGGTTTCCTGTATTCACTGGACAAAAGAAAGCAACTTACTGGGTCTATAAACTAAAGAGAATCACTCTTTAAAATTGTATGGTCCAAAGATGTTATGTGTCAAATTTACACTGTGTGCCCTCTTGCCTGTTTTCATTCCGTCTATAAGAACCAGTGCTTGTGTTCTTTAAATATGTATATATGTTATCAACACTCTTACCAATTATGAGGTTTATAATTTTTTCCCGTTTATAGTAACCTTATATGATAGTAAGTCCATGTTTTCCTAAAATATTGTCAGATCTCAAAGCTACTGACCATGGTTTTGTGCTGCCAATCAAAGTCTTATGTTTTTTCTAAATCTTATCTTTGTGAACATACTAAAAGAAGGGTCATTTATCCTAAAATATAAACCTCACTGGGAACCTGAACCCTTTTGGCCCTTTTTATTTAAGTTGAAATAAATTATCTCTAAATAATCCTAAATTATCTTTAGGTAAGTTGTTTCAAATATTTTTGATGCCATGATCTTTCTAGACTTTATAACTTTCCAAAACAAATTCCTATTCAAAATCCAGGCATTTAAAACTATATATAAATAAGTTTGAACCATAGTATACGTTTCCCTTTGGTAAATATTTTAACACTTGCTTTCCCGCTTCGTCAGATGCTGAGATTTTTATACAGTTTGTTATCCCAACTTAATAGAGTTCTTACTCCTGTTAGTTGATTCTCCATGCCTTTGGCATCACAATAATGGAGAACATCTGTGAGAACCTGCCAGGCGTCTCTCTCTAGTGCAGAAACATCTGTAGTGTAAAAACCTTCCACAAGCAGAATCTACTTTAATTATTGAGACTTGTGCTAGACCCCGATTGTTAGGGAAGCCCTTGGTAGAAATTGCTACAGCTCTTTCAAGATTTTTCTAATCTTCATATCTTACATCAATAGCCTTGAGATTACTAAAAGTTTTAACCTATGGGACTCTTCCTTGGGAAAAGATTAGATATGCTAAGACTTGTATTTTGCTCTCTGGGATAGGGATCATTCCATACCATTATACACTGTAAAATGCCACAACCATGTTAACCTATGCTGAATCTTACTCCACATTTATATATTGTGTGAATATATGATTAACTTTTCTATATCTCTTTTCTTCCATAAAAGCTCAAAATGCTTCACATACCCTATCTTTTACATTCAACAGCATCCCTGTGAGGTAGGTAGAAGGCAGGTATTATTACCTTCATTTTACAAATAAAAGATCTGAAGCATAGAGAGTTCAAGTGACTTGCTCAAGTTCAGTTTCTTGGTGGCAGAACTTGGTCTCAACTTGTAGTCACGAGCTCTTCCTCTGCAGCTGCATCAGAGCTGACCAATCAGTTAGGAGTCTCTCAGTTTATGATGTACAGTTTTAGCACAAATAAGGGATCCAACAGTTCTGGATTTTGTTTTTGTAAAAATTGAAATGTTTTATGCTAAACTTAAAATGGAAGTTAGTTTTTAGACTTGTAAATCTCAGGGAAGTGTAAAATTGGTCAAAATGGGCTTTGAGTTGAATTGTCTATCCCTCAGATCTCATCAGAAGTAGTATCATAATACAAATATATAAATTCAACCTCTGTATGTTTTCTTCTATGTTTTATGCTGGGACTCACTGGAGATCTTTGTAAGTAATCAAAGCTGGCCCTTTATCTTTAATTTTGGCTTTTACGGAACTCTGGGGCTCTGTTTTCCCAAATTAAAACACATTCTGAGTTGTTTGGTTGTATCTTTTAATTTTTGCAACTTCAGAATTGATAATATTCGATTCCAGTGCACTTCATCCTAGAAGTTGCTTAAAATAGCTTAATTTCCTGAAATACATAATAATGTAATGAATTGATTGTGATATGGATTTGGATGGGGAAATCAACTACCTTTTAATCAACATCAGTATCATCTTGGGTGAAGAAAAATTCAGTGGTTTAAACGGCCTTGTGAAAGTGCGGTTATAGCTGATGAGGTTAATTTTTAACTTAGAACCTAGTCAGACTCCTCATTTTAACTTTCAGTTGTATTATCACACATCGATGACAAGTGTTTATGAAAATCGTTATGGGGGTGAGGTTATGTGATTTGCGAGCTGGCCTGGAGTGTGGCTTGTAGTCACCAAGTGTCCTGATCAGAGCTCTGCTGTGCTATCAAGCAAGACACTTCTCTCTGTGGAAACCTCTTTTGTAGAATGTGGTTAATAATACCAGCCGATCTTACAGGGCACCGCGCAGACTCGTCCCTCCCGTGCACAGCTCCTTGAATTCAGATGAGTGCTAGTTAAACGGAGCTTTGTGCTGTACTCATGAAACGTCTTCCCTGAACAATGATTCTTCTGATTCTGCTAACTTTGGAAAGAGTTTGCATTGTCTTGCGGAAAATGAATGTATCGCTTAGTCAAAAAGCTGTAAAAATACATAGGCTCTTTCCCTTGATTTCTTCCTCAGAGCCCTATGAATTTGTCTCTCTTGAGTGGCTGCAGAAGTGGTTGGATGAATCGACACCCACCAAGCCTATTGATAATCACGCTTGCCTGTGTTCCCATGATAAGCTTCATCCTGATAAAATATCGATTATGAAGAGAATATCTGAATATGCGGCAGACATTTTCTATAGTAGATATGGAGGAGGACCAAGACTAACTGGTAATTCGAGATGTCTTATCTGCTTAAAAAAGAGTAATGCAATAAGTCTGCATTATATGATCTTTATGATCATTTGACCCAGACTGTGCTTAGACCTCATATTCCTTGCAGTTTGCAAAAATGATTTGCTAGGGCTTCCCTGGTGGCACAGTGGTTGAGAGTCCGCCTGCCGATGCAGGGGACACGGGTTTGTGCCCTGGTCCTGGAGGACCCCACATGCCGCGGAGCGGCTGGGCCCGTGAGCCATGGCCGCTGAGCCTGCGCGTCCGGAGCCTGTGCTCCGCAACGGGAAAGGCCACAGCAGTGAGAGGCCCGGGTACCGCAAAAAAAAAAAAAAAAAAAAAAAGATTTGCTAAGTCAAGTATAAATTAAGCAGGGTCATACACAGTATATTTATAATGTTAGAAAAGAAACTGCTTATTCAGTTTTGTTGTGTGTTTTTTCTCACAAGACAGACAAAATAGGATACATTAGAGAAAGGCATCTAGTGTTTTGTTATTTTGTACAGTACTCTTCAGAGTATTGGTTTGGTTGATACCCACAGGAAGGTCTTAAACAATTAACATTACATTTATAGTTGTCACATATATTGATTACCCTCCCCTCCTTTACACCCTCCATCATTTGATGGTGGTCTTGCAAAATTTGCATCTAAATCTTGTAAAATATACTTTCTGGCATAGATAGTTATAGCATATTATAACATTTTATCTCCTATAGTTCTTTCTTTATGCAGGATAACACTATTGCTGTCTTGATATTTATGTCACCAAAATAATTTAGGACATATACCAATTTGCTATATTGTGAAAATTTGTGACTTTGGGTTAAAATTCTTCATTGTTTTATGAAGTGCTGAAAACATTTTCTTAACAGGAAATCTGTATGTGAATACACTCTTCCCTTTCGTTTTCTCTGTCTCAGTGAAAGCCCTGTGTAAGGAATGTGTAGTAGAACGTTGTCGTGTGTTGCGTCTGAAGAACCAACTAAATGAAGATTATAAAACTGTAAATAATCTGCTCAAAGCAACAGTAAAGGGGTATGTTCACAGTGTATATTGTTTGATAAGCTAAAAAACCAAGTAGCTTATTATTTGTGGATAATAGGGACTTGGGATCTTTGGAAGAAAGAAGGGTGATGGGTGGTTGGCCACAGCAGAGTAAATTTTGTGGTGACTGCTGCTGTGGCAAAGATAAAGAGGGCTGAGGCACAGCTCCTGTGGCTATATTCCATCCATTAGAAAGGTTGAAGCAGAGATGTGCATCTGAGGCCTAAACAAGCTAAGGCAAGGTGCTCGCCGTGTTCTGACATGGAATTGTGGAATACTTATGTTGGAAAACCATTCTAGCAGGCCTGGGGTGTCCCCTTTAGAGAGGCTGAAGTAAGTGTGTTAACCAGGGGTACCCAGTGGTGCATCCTTGTCAGGAACATACAGGCTTCTTGGAGTTTGTTGAGCCGCACTCTGTAGAGCACCTCTGGACTCAGGTGGCATTTATGATGTTTGGGTTTAATTTAAGTTGTATATTTCCCAAAGAAATATCAATCTAGTTCACTGTTTTGGGTCATTCCATAAACAGCCTCCTGAGTGGCCTAAACGTGTTTGTGTATATATATGTGAGTGCCTATATGCATTTGAAGGGTCAGCTATATGCAGTTTTGAGTAGTAATCAAGTGAAGGAAAGTGGCCAGTTGTTTGGTGTGATTGGCATAAATTTAAATGAGGGTTAGGAGTAGCAGGGTAAGATTTAGGATGGAAGCAAAGTATTTTCTATACGTGCAATTTAATATGAGGAGTAAAAATGGCCAAAATGAGGAAATAGATTAAAAAAAATTGTGTGCGCAGCAGCAAATACTGAACATTTTAATTCAGTTTAGTTGTGGCCTTTACAAGGAAAGAAGGGAGAAGGACATTAGGAAATGTCACTTGCATGATTTTACATTCTCTCTCTCTTCCACAGCAATGATGGATTTTGGGTAGGGAAATCCTCCTTACGCAGTTGGCGTCAGCTAGCTCTTGAACAGTTGGATGAGCAAGATGGCGATGCAGACCAAAGCAGTGGGAAAATGAATGGCAACACCTTGAATAAAGGTAGTATTTCAAACCTGTATGTAGATGGTTGTGAATCATACCACAAAATTGTAAGCATTTGTTTGAGTAAAATAGTTTTGATTCCCATCCACGTAATTTCTAAGACAATTTTTTGAAGTCTAAAGCTCTCAAAAATGTCTCAGAACACATAAAAAGACTTACAAGCTATTGAAAGTGAGCAAGGGCTCAACAGCTCAAGAGAGGCATTCCTTATGGCATAAGGCATTCCTTATGACCTGCTTTGGGCTTAGGGTCTCTCTAGTTAATCCCAAGCAAAATTACTTTTAATTTTGCTCCAGCTAAAATTTTTAAGAAAGGCAAGTCTGCTGCAAATTGCGTAGTATGTTGTTAGCTCAGTACATTTTGGTTATAGATTATAAGCCACGCCAACAGGCTGACTTCGTCAAGTTAAATGTGCTTGAACTTGTGCATTTTTCATCCAGGAGAAAAAGCAGGTTTTGAATAGCTTTTTACTTATAAATTCTTCTGAGTTTTCTGAAGTGATGCTTTTAAATAGGAAATTATATTACTGTAAGTCAACCACTCAATTCCAATTTTGTAATCAGTATTTTATAAGATTATGGGAAATTAAAACATTAAAACCTTTTAGATTTAAAATAGAAATCAGTAGTTTGATCAGTTTACTAATTCATATACAATTAATGATCCATAAGCTATTATTTCACTTAATATTATCTCCAAATATTAGTACTTATATACATATATTTTATTATTTTAATATTCTTAACCTTTTTACTGAAATATTCTGTATTTTCTACATTTGAACATTTGTATCATTTTATTTGGTGTGGATCTTCCCATATCACTGCTTTATTTTTGAGAATGTAAAAACACTAGAGCCACTAATAATTTTAAACTGATTTTTTTTTTTAAACATTTTCAAATTTGATGAGTGATTTTTTTCTTTTGGCTAAAGTATTTTGTTGTGCTGTGTACTTCATGAACTTAACATTTGATTCAATTTTATTCTATCATTTAAAAAAGATATTTTAAATATAGCCAATATATTATAATAGCTATATATAGAATATAACCTTTACAAATTGTGAATCACTGTTGTGTACCTGAAACTTATTTAATATTGTACATCAACCACCTCACTAAAAAGAAAGATTAAAAACATACTTTTAGTGTGACGTGACCCAGTATTTTAAATATTTTGTGCTCTTCTAAGCCTCTTTACATATCAGTGGCCCTTTTTTTTTTTTAAAAAACTGAAGTATAGTTGACTTACAATGTTGTGTTAATTACAGCAAAGTGACTAAGTTATACATATATATATTCTCTTCCATTATGGTTTATCCCAGGATATTGACTATAGTTCCCTGTGCTCTGCAGCAGGACCTTGTTTATCCGTTCTGTATATACCAGTTTGCATCTGCTCACCCCAAACTCCCAGTGCATGCTGCCACTACCACCCCAACCACCAGTCTGTTCTCTATGTTGCCGATTCTTTCTGCTTCACAGATAGGTTGATTTGTGTCATGTTCTAGATTCCAGTGACCCTTCATTTTAAGGAAAGTTGGATGCCATAATAGAAAATGCCTTGATGTCCTAGCTTAAAAATATTTTTCATGTCGCTTTCAGAGTAAAATGCTCCTCTTCTCCCCCTTCCTCCATTCAAAGATTTTAAAAGCTTGAAGCAGAATAGAAGTAACAAAGTAAAAAAAGCCTTTCACCAGGTATAATCACTGTAAATAGTGGCTTTTTATAATGGTGCTTGTTATTGGCACAGTTGTGCATCATCCTTTACCAAAACAGTTTTTAAAAATTTAGCTACATTTCATTGTATGAATATATGTTTATTTAACCTATTTCAGTTTTTTACAATTAGTATGTAAACACAGATGCAGTAAATGTGTCCTTGTACGTACTTCTTTGCCTAATTTTCACATTATGTGACAGAGAGAGAGAGACACAGACAAACAGGCAGGAGACAGAGTTATCTGGTCATGTCTTTCCTTTGCCCATTTCTTTGCATAAGCTTTTTAATGATTAGTAAATATTCTTTATGTATATTAAGTGTATTAAAAGTCTGTTATGTGCTTAACCTGGAAAATCCATGAATAAGAATTCTAATATCCCGCTACTTAGGACTTCTTTTATTTGATCCTGTTCACTGGTATATACAAGTACAAACTGGCCAGTGTCACAGTGTAGACAAGTAGGAGAAGCAGATGTTGAAAGAGAAGTGTTAATAGGAAAAGGAAAGTTTTAATTAGATATATATTTTAAAAATTTTTTAAAAATTATATATGTTTGACATGAAATGTTAAATCCTTATTTCATTAGCCTTCTAAAGTTTTCTGTTCTTCCCTAAAGAGTTGATGGATGAAAGTGACATGACATGTAGATGATTATCCTGGTTTATGACACAGTAATCTGACACTTGGGTCTAATTTTTAAAATGTTTTAAAGTTTTTTGTGTTTGAAATTGTGTAGAGTAGTATCTTTGCTACTTTGAAATTTAAATACAACAGTAGAAGAGTTATTATCTGTATTTCTTTTGATTAGATGAATCAAAGGAAGAAAGAAAAGAGGAGGAGGAAGAATTAAATTTTAATGAAGACATTCTGTGCCCACATGGTAAGCTAGATAATGTAAAACTGCTGTTGTTAGCCTTACTTTAGCATATCATGTATATTTGGTAAATATTTTACACTCAAGAGCTCAGGCCCTAATATGGCAGCCATGGTAGAGCAACTGGTTTTCTAAACTGCTCATGATCCTAATGTTTCTATTCTCTTGCCCTTTTCAGCTGTTAGCTTCTACTGCCTACTTTCAAGCCAATGCCTCTCACACATTTCCCTCTCGCCTCGCAAAAAAAATTAAAATAATAGAATTTCCCCATATTTTATTTTATTTTATTTTATTTTATTATTATTATTTTTTTTTGTGGTACGCGGGCCTCTCACTGTTGTGGCCTCTCCCGTTGCGGAGCACAGGCTCCAGACGCGCAGGCTCAGTGGCCATGGCTCACGGGCCCAGCCGCTCTGCTGCATGTGGGATATTCCCGGACCGGGGCACGAACCCGTGTTCCCTGCATCGGCAGGCAAACTGTCAACCACTGCGCCACCAGGGGAGCCCTCCCCATATTTTAGTGAAGAAACTTATTGTCACTTGTCACATTGAAGGGTTTTCTGAGCTTGAAGGAGAAGAATTTCAGTTATTTCCCATTTATGTGTCTGTGTCTTTGTCCAAATTTGAACACTTCGAAAACAGCATTTGTATATTCTTCTTAGGGATATTTCTGGTTTAGTTTCTTAGCTACTGTGTACTATATATTCTTAATAATAATTTCCTAATCCTTATTAATCCTGAATATTTGTTTATGTGTTTATTTGGTTTTAGTGAGTGCTCATTTGAAATAACTTTTTTTTTTGAGAGGGACTCCTTATATATGACACATGGTTTGCCATTCTGTCAGCCCTCTGAAAGCCAAAATGGTGTCTACTTCTCAAAGTCTTCTAATGTATAAGTTCCCCACTCACACTTTTTTTTTTTCTAACTCCACCTTGAGAAAAATTGGACCCAGAGAAGCTGGGATGTCAGTGATGAATCTGTTAACACGTTTGCATTTCTTGTTGAGTGCTAATGTATTGCTAATACTCAGAATTCTTTTTTTTAATTGAAGTATAGTTAATTACTATGTTGTAGTAGTTTCATGTGTACAGCAAATTGATTCAGTTATACATATATGTATTCTTTTTCAGATTCTTTTCCGTTACAGGTTATTATAAGATATTGAGTGTAGTTCCCTGTGCTATACAGTAGGTCCTTGTTGTTCGTCTGTTTTATATATAGTAGTGTATATCTGCTAATCCCAAACTCCTAATTTATTCCCCCTCCACCATCCCCTTTGGTAACTATAAGTTTGTTTTCTGTTGGTGAGTCTATTTCTGTTTTGTAAATAAGTTCATTTGTATAATTCTTTTTTAGATTCCATATATGAGTGATATCATGGTATTTGTCTCTCTGACTTCACTTAATATGATAATCTCTAGGTCTATTCATGTTGCTGCAAATGGTATTATTTCATTCAGTTTTATGCCTGAGCCTAATACTCAGACTTCTTGTTGGTCCCAATAAATTCCTTATTTTAGTTCTTACTTCATTGCCTCATTATGAACCCATACATGATGCCTCACCCTTTCCCTCATTCACACCAGTGCGGCGCGGCATGCGGAATCTTAGTTCCTCAACCAGGGATCAAACCTGCGCCCCTTGCAGTGGAAGTACAGACTCTTAACCACTGGACCGCCAAGGAAGTCCCCACACTAGTGGTTTTTTATGAAGAGTCCTGGTGGTGCTAGTGATAGTAATTGTCACTTGAGTTGTATTTGTGTGCCTATCTTTCTGGACACAGTCTCACTGCACTTCACTAGCTGAGTGGCATTCTCATTTACTGGCTACAGAACTAGGAAGTGGGGGTGAAGGGTCATCCTGGGATGTGGATTTTTTTGTTGTTTTTAAACATTTGTAGCATAGATGTGCACATAGCATAAGTGCCTCCATTTTGAGAGTTGAGGAATCTGTAGTAAAATACTAAGTTTTCATGCTTGGTGCTGCTTAGCAGAGTGAAACAATGCCAGAACTCAGACTGTCTTCCTCCTTCGTTCACTGACATTTGGTCTCAGCCCACCTCTCTCATCTTGTCATTTTAGTTTTACAGTTTTGACTAGAAAGCATGGCAGAGCTGAAAGTGATTTCAGGACTTATGCTGCTCCCCTCAGCTTGTCAGAAATTGTAGATGAGCTATTTTTTTTAGATCTTCTAGCTTGATCTGCAGCTCAGTGGAATTTTGTTGCTGTACCTTGTTATCTTGCATTTAAAAAGCATAGTTCTCAACTCTTGCTTTTGCGGACGTCACCTGTCAGTGTACCATGTCCACAGGTGCAGGATACGGGACTTCACTTACAACCTACCCCACTCTTTAGGTTTATATTAAAACTTGTTCCTGAGGTGTTGTGATGGTCGTCATAGCAAACAGATGATAGACATTTATCAAATGTTTACCTTGTGCCTAGTAGTTTTCTAAGTGTATAGATATTAACTCATTTAATCTACACAACAACCCTGAAAGGTCAGTATTACTAGTGTACCGATTGTACTGATGAGTAAGTAAACGGAGGCACAGAGAGGTGAGAGTCGTTTGCTAAAGGGTACCACACTTAATGCATAGGTTTCACCTAGTTATATAATTGTCTGAAATTCTTTTTCTTTGAAAATTTGAAGGACTTACGGTATCTTTCAATGTACCATTTGTCCAAAGCCCTTCTTAGGCAGTTTTTGTCCCTTCCACTTTTGGTAGCTTGTTAAGATCTCTGTCCACAGCATCGTGACACCTCACCCTGTGCAGGTCCTAATTCATTTATTGCTCGGGGGGTTCTGTGGAAGCCATGCACATGTGTGAGGGCAGGGGACTGCCAGCTTCCCTGTTTGGGTGTCCTGGCTGGGCTATTTCACTGGAGAATTCTCACTTTGATTATCCCTTCTTGGACTGCTCAGATTTCTCCATAAGGATCTTTCATTCTCCTGCCTGGAAAATGCAGAGCTGGCTGTCACTTCCAGGGCTGTAAAGAGGAGGGCTTGGGAGTCTCTGCATTCTGTACGGAAACATTCACTTATCCGCATCTCAGCGCACTACCTCTTATCTCAGCTTTGTGTCCCCCAGTGCAGAGGCCTTAGGTTTTATATCATCAGAGAAGCTTGTGTTGTCTTTTGTGGATAGCGGGTGCAGGTATCTGTAGGGTGTATAGAAGGGCAACTCAGAATTTTAACTGCCTCTTAGATAGTCTTTTAGTCTGTTCTCTTCTGGGTACCCCTAATTCCTGGATTTGTGGGGCCAGTTCTGTGTAGTAAGTGGGTTAATGTGTAGTAAATTGGGTTACTTCTTTTGTCAGTTTAGAATTCATTTTTCTTGTCTTATCCATCCACCTTTAAGCTTCTAAAATATTTGTTCCTGTTGTCCCATCTGTTTTCTTTTATCCATCATTATGATTTTGTATCTTTAAAAAAGGTCCCCTTACTGTGGTTTAATGGCGTTTCAGGAGGAACTGGAAGTAAATGCAGTTTTAAAACATTTTTATCAGGCTTCCCTGGTGGCGCAGTGGGTGGGAGTCCGCCTGCCGATGCAGGGGACGCGGGTCTGTGCCCCAGTCCGGGAGGATCCCACGTGCCGCGGGGCGGCTGGGCCTGTGAGCCATGGCTGCTGGGCCTGCGCGTCTGGAGCCTGTGCTCTGTGACGGTGAGAGGCCCGCGTACCGCAAAAGAAAAGAAAGAAAAAAACATTTTTATCTGGAAGTCCATGTTTGCATTTTTATATTTTAAAGCCTGTGTATATTTATGATGGATTTTGTGTGAATTAATAATGGATTATATATTCCATTATATGATTGGCTACTATCATAGAGTTTAGCATTTACTGCAGATATTCCTTATCCATCAGGCTTTCTTATCCATTTCATTTTATATTCATTTAATGGTTAACAACTTCCTTAACTACCTTGTTTATTATACCTGTTTACTAAGCAGCTGAGCAGTTAAAAAAGCAGTTTTTTAATTTATTTTTTTACAAGTTCTTTGGATATTGTGTGCCCCCAAAGTATTAGGGTTTGAACTAGATTTTGTCGGGGAGGGGATTTATCCAGAATCTAAACTCATTGTTAACTAGATTTCTATTTTTACCAGAAGAATCTTTGGGGATTAGGTTATCGAATTATGTTTGGTGAATTCAATCTCTCATGACTAGTTTGATCTTGTATTGGGAGATGTTGCTTACAAAATGATTTTAGTTTATTGGCTTTCTTTTAAGATTTAAGAAGCAATGTTATATATTGCAGGATACAAGTCTAATTTCTAAAAATTCATATGTCACAAGTAAAAGTTTATTGTGGTGAGGTCGAACTATTCAGATACATTAAATCATGGTAGTTATTAAAATGATGTGAAACTAAATTTAGAAACATGACTGGGGTAGAGTAGAGGACTTTCTGATTAATACTGACTTGGAAGTATTTAATATTGACTGCAGTATTTAATTTCTGACTGCAGTGAAGTGACTTGTTAAGATACATTGCTGATTTTAGAAATAAACTTGTGTTCTTCTCTAATTACCTGAGTAATGCACATCTTACAATACAGCCAGTCATAAAGTAAAAGCAACCTTACATCAAAACAAGAGGCAGTGTATCCAGAGAGTCTGTGGAATCCTGTTTAAAATATGTGTTTGTGTATTTGCATTATTGTTTCCTATATTCTCCCTTTATGAACCAGATTGGGTTATAACATATGTATACAGAGGAACGGTCCCTTAAAAAAAAAAAGAAAAAAGGAAACCACTTAAAAAGTATAATTGCCCTGGAGTTCTTTCTTTCTTTTCTTTTTTTTAAATTAATTAATTATTTATTTTTGGCTGTATTGGGTCTTCGTTGCTGCGCGCAGGCTTTCTCTAGTTGCGGCGAGTGGGAGCCACTCTTCAATGAGGTGCACAGGCTTCTCATCGCGGTGGCTTCTCTTGTTGCGGAGCAAGGGCTTTTGTGGCACGCGGGCTCTAGAGCGCAGGCTCAGTAGTTGTGGTTCACGGGGTTAGTTGCTGCGCGGCATGTGGGATCTTCCCGGACCAGGGCTCGAACCCGTGTCCCCTGCATTGGCAAGCGGATTCTTAACCACTGCGCCACCAGGGAAGCCCCAGGATAGCATTTTAAAGTAAGTTTTCATAACCTCAGAGGAAATTTGTTAACAGCCTACTCAGAAATAAAGTTAATTTTTACATTGTGATCTATTTTCTCTGGTAATAAGTATATTAAAGCAAAGTAATCATTTCTTAGGATCTGTCAAAGCTCAATAAGAGGTGACGGATGGAAGTTAAGAAGATGCATTTTGAGGCATTAGAAATTATGGGGTTTAGATGAGAGAGGTCTGGTTTCATATCCTAGCTCCATTATCCACCAGTTGTGGTGACCCTGGGTGTATTAATTTCTCTGATTCTTGGTTTATTTATTGTTATAAAACACATAAAGCAAAGAATCAGGATACTGCATTTAGAAAGCCCCTGGCTTTTTTACTCATGTAAACATGCAAGTATCTTGCCAATGGGGGTAGAAACACATTTTCCTTTGGAAACTTAAAGATGGTTTTCTGGGTAAAGAACCATATAGGTACTATATGCAGTTCACTAATTATCTATTGGGAACAGCTGAAGCAATAAAAACTGGAACCACAAGGACAGTGAGGGGTTGAGTGACGAGAAAGGGCCTGAAATGCCGGAAGTATCAGTCAGCCGGGGAGGGGCTGCTGAGATTGAGGGTCACTGCCATCTGGGCGTTCCTGTGATCTTCAGAGGAAATGAAGGGTAGTGGTGACTAGCACTCTGCTTATTCTCTTCTAGGAATTTTAAAGACCCACGGGGTTCAGGGTGTTTGCAGTAGGAATAGCAAACTAACTGGGTCAATCGACTGGATATGGTTTTACGATTGAACAGTAGATTGCTTTACTATTTAAGCGTGAGTCTCACACAACTTTGAAAATAGCATTTCAGTTCGGGATGAATTTAGTAAAGTAATAAGGTAAAACGGAGAAAATACATCCTGCAGGAAATCGTGGCATTTGAATGTGGGTGGAGATGAAATACAGACGAAATGCTGTTAAACAACCCCTTGGGTGGCACAGGGACACCAGGATCCCTGGAAGCCCTTTTAGTGCTTCCTTCACTGGTAGGAAGAAAGGCCTAGATTAAGGACAAAGGAATGGCTGGCTTGTTTAGAATTAGATGGAATTAAAAGTTTAGAGACTTTGAAACTAAGGAAAGAGAGAGAGAATTACAGTACTTTAGAACAGAAGGAAAAGAGGCCCTACAAATTTGTCTTAAGTTTAAGAAATATAAAATAGATTTTTGGAGGGTATATATTGATTTTTTTTTTTTAACCTTTTCTCTCTACTCCGGCCCCCCCCCCACCCTTTTTGACTTAGGGGAGTTATGCATATCTGAAAATGAAAGAAGGCTTGTTTCTAAAGAGGCTTGGAGCAAACTGCAGCAGTACTTCCCAAAGGCTCCCGAGTTTCCAAGTTACAAAGAATGCTGTTCACAGTGCAAGGTGCTGCACGCTGTCCTGACATCTGTGGAAATTAGAATGCCACCTCCCTGGATTGACTTCCCAGGAGAATTGACATGCACTCTTGGTAGGGGTTAGGGAGGAGGCAGGTCCTGTGCTGTCAGCAGGAGATGGTTGATTGCTTCCTGCTTCCTTCTCTTTCAGATTTTAGAAAGAGAAGGAGAAGAAAATGAAGCCTTGCATAAGATGATTGCAAATGAGCAAAAGACTTCTCTTCCAAATTTGTTCCAGGACAAAAACAGACCATGTCTCAGTAACTGGCCAGAGGTATAATGATTCCCACAAGGGATAGAATTCATCTCACCTTTGTAAGACCCTTGCCAAATTCCTGATGAACAGTGGTTTCAGAACAACTGAGAGCTTCTCTAATTCTCATTTGTATAGTTTTCTTATCCCGGGGATTTTACTCTTAGTTCTGGTTGCTTGGTAGAGGGCTGTATTTCCATTTTATTTATGAAGCTTGAAAGAGGAAAACCACAGTATGTGGAGACATTTTCCCTATAGGATTTAGGTTAAGAATGCAGTGAATTAGTGGATACTTTCATCTGATTTTTCTATTCTAGGACACGGATGTCCTCTACATTGTGTCACAGTTCTTTGTAGAAGAATGGCGAAAATTTGTTAGGTATATACCAAAAATTTTCTATTTCCTTTTTTATTGTTGATTTTATTATTTTTAAGAATTCATGGATCCTGATCGTAGTACCTTACTTTTACTAGCATGTACTGAAAGTTTTATTTTCTAATAATCTAAATGAATAATCCTGAGAAACACATTAATTACTATCATTAAAATATATCTCTAATTTAAAAATAATCATCGTAAAAAAATCTTCTCTTTAGTCATGCAATAGTGAAGTATATTGATCCTCCTTGTTTCATTTGAGTAGAAAACCTACAAGGTGTAGTCCTGTGTCATCAGTTGGAAACAGTGCTCTTCTGTGTCCTCACGGGGGACTCATGTTTACATTTGCTTCCATGACCAAAGAAGATTCTAAACTGTGAGTTTCTTCTCTTCATGTGATTTTTTTTTTTCTTCTAGCGATTAATAGAACGTGTTTAGGAAGTTTCTCGTCTGACATAAAGAGTCTGTTTTAAGAATCTGTTTGAATTGTGGCGTTATTTCCTCTGGTATTCTCTGCTAGGTGGAGCACTAGCCTTTAAAAAAAAAAAAAGACTGCTTCTCCATAAAAATCAAGAGGCTGCCTGAGGCTGCCTTGCTCTTGTTCCTCCCTTCTCCTTCCTGGAGCCCTGCTTTCTCCTTCCAAGCTGCTGGTACCCAGGACAGTGCCTCTAGGTTACATCATATAGAATTTATCCCTCTGTAGCTAAGTTCTTTACTCAACTTCAGTTTTCGAGGTTTAGCCATGTTGATCCATGTATTGATAACTTCAGTCCATTTTGTTTTACTGCTGTTGTAACATTTTTTTGTATGAAAAAACTACTGTTCCTTGTTGATGTATCTTTTCCTTCTTAATTTATTTGTATTAAATATTGGTTTTGATAATTCTGGTTTAGAGATGGAGTATGTCCTTGTGTCTTAAAGCATGTTGTGTTTTTTTGCACAGTATAGCTCTCATATGGCCCAGTGAGTGGCAAATGATACAAAAGCTCTTTGTCGTGGATCATGTAATTAAAATCATGAGAACTGAAGGAGGAGATGCAAACCTTTCAGAAACACAGTATATTTCTGAGCCTAGTAAGTTTTCATATTGCTCTTGGTTTATGTAGTTAAAAGTTGGCGTTTTAAGGGGGAAGGAAAGAGTATGTCAATATTGTATTTTCTACTTAAAGATCATGTGGTGTTCCAAAGTATATTCCGCAGATGGGAAGTATCATATAATTACCTCATTATTAGTATGTTTGTCGACAGTAAATGGATTTCCTTGTTTGCATACAATAGAATACAACGGTTAACAGAAAATATGAGTAATATTTTGATGAATACACTCTGGTAACTTTGATATGTTCTTTTAGATCTTTCATTCTTTGACAGTAATTCCTCAACCACTGCTATTTTTTTTTTTTTTTTAAAGAACTCTGTCCAGAATGTAGAGAAGGGTTATTGTGTCAACAGCAGAGGGACCTGCGTGAATACACTCAAGCCACCATCTACGTCCATAAAGTCGTGGATAATAAGAAGGTACCAGTCCCTCTTGTGGTTGTGCCTAGTAATGATCAAGCTTGCCTTTTGACTTGCTGTTGGATTTTCACTAGGGTTGCCTTATTTTTTTTTGGTGGGAGGGCATTGTGCAGGCGGAGCCATTGGACTAGAACTGAAAAGGAATAGTTATGTGATTTATGTGGATCTAGTCAGTTATTAATCGAAACACAAATATTGGTTGAGTGTCAGCTGTGTGCTAGGAATGGTCTTGGTGCTGGGGATACAGGTGGTGCAGAAGACAGAGAAGTTACCTACCGTCAAGAATATTTGTACCTAGTGAGGTAGATCAAGAATAAGCCCATAAATTCATAAGATAATTTCAGACAAGAACAAGTACTTTGAAGGAAATCTAGCAAAGTAAAGCGAGAGACGGATAGAGGCGGAGGTGCATTGTTAGATAGGGCATGGGTATGAAAGGTGCGTCAGAGGAGGAGTTGTTTTACCTAAGCATTAACTGTCAGAGAGTCAGCCTGTGACGTGTAGTGCAGGCAAAACCGTAAGCCTAATGTGCTCAAGCAACAGAATAAGTTGTATCTAGAGCAGCACTGCCCAGTGGAGCTTTCTGCAGTGATGGAGATGTTCTGTATCTACACCGTAGCCATTAGCCGCATTTGACTGTGGAGCACTGAAATGTGTCTAGGGTGACTTGAGGAACTGAGTTTTTAATTCACTTTAATTTAAATAGCCATGTGTCACCTCTGGCTACCACAGTGGACAGCACTGGTCTAGAGAGAAGTTTCTTCCAAGGAGGGAAAGTGATAGGTGATGAGGGATCAAAATTTATCGGCCTTTATACATCACACCAAGGATTTGGGATCTTAGTCTAAGCGTAGATGTAAGCCACTGGAGTTTCAAGAGAGGTCATGGTGTGTTCTCATTTATGCTTTCAAAAAGTCACCCTGGCCATTGTGTGTGGAGTTGGTAAGGGCATAACGGAAAGAAGGACAGCCAGTTTAGAGCCTCTTGCATTTTTTTTATCTATTAAAGGGTAGGCGAAGTGGACAGATTTGGGTATAATTTGGGAGCAGGGGTGTTGCTGTGGATTGTTTTTGGAGCATTTTCACTATATTAGGAATGACTCTTAGGTAGATCCTGACCTATATCTCTGGACATCTTGTTAATTTGATTCCAAGGTTTTGGGAATTAAAGACAAAATAGAATGTGTTTTATTTGATGATAGTTACCAAACACATTATTTTAGAAGGGTAACTTACAAATTATGCTCTAATGGTCTAGGGTTTTGCTTCACAAGTTGAATTAAGGCCTCATTTCCTAATTTGCTGAGAAAATGAAGTTGAGTAAAAATGTCTCAATTTTTCCCCTAGAATTTTCTTATATCTTTTGTACCTATTAGTGCATGTATATATTGGTATCTAGTACAAAATAGTATCCAATTTAGGTAAAGTTTTATTATTATTTTTTAGTTTGATAGCAGTATTTCATCCATCCTTCATTTTCTCAGTCTCAAGGAGCATTGGGACTCCTGTCTGAACTTGAAAAGGCTTGACGATCAGTGTACTAGGGAAAATGTAGAGCAATTTTGAACTTCTGCAAAATAACATCATTGTAAAATCTGATAACTGTTCTGCAGAGACCGCTTACAGTTATGGCAAACACATTAAATACGAGAATAAATCATAGGATAAGAACTAACATGTTAAAAGAGCACAGAAGAGAGAGAGAGCCCTTGAGTCTTGATCCTCTATCTGATCTATTACCCCACCATTGAAAAAGGTGTGCTTCCTCTTGATAAAGGTGGCCAGTCAAAGCCCCACAGCTGGGCTTCCCTGGTGGCACAGTGGTTGAGAATCTGCCTGCCAATGCAGGGGACACGGGTTGGAGCCCTAGTCTGGGAAGATCCCACATGCTACAGAGCAACTAAGCCCGTGTGCCACAACTACTGAGCCTGCGCTCCAGAGCACGCGAGCCACAACTCCAGAGCCCGCGTGCCACAACTACTGAAGCCCACGCGCCTAGAGCCTGTTCTCCACAACAAAGAGAAGCCACCACAATGAGAAGCCCACGCACTGCAACAAAGAGTAGCCCCCGTTCGCCACAACTAGAGAAAGCCCGCATGCAGCAACGAAGACCCAACGCAACCAAAGATAGATAAATAAATGTATTTTTAAAAAAAAATTTAAAAAGCCCCACAGCCTCCATAGCTCGCCTTCCTAGGGTCTGACCTACTTTTCTGTCTTTTCCTGACACATTCAGGTGATGAAGGATTCAGCTCCAGAGCTAAATGTGAGTAGTTCTGAAACAGAGGAGGATAAGGAAGAAGCTAAACCGGATGGAGAAAAAGATCCAGATTTTAATCAAGTATGTGTTGAAGCTGCTCTTCATTGTTACACCTTTTGCTGTTCTGAGAGCAGTCACTCTGAGCTCTTGGACATCTCTGCGTAGCCTATGCAGGATGTCGGTTCTCAGGACCCCTTTTTTTCCCGCTTTCCTGCATTGGGTAGCATGCTGTAGCTGCCCTGATTTCTCACGAAAAGCCATGGGCTACATTACTCTAGAGTTACTATGTGCTATTAAGCCAGAAAGGCTAAAATATACTGAAATGATTCACTTTTTACCTGGAAAGAAAACTTAAACTGACCCACATCTTGGCTTGTTGCTTAATCATGGAATCTTTGTGTATGAAAAAATTATTAAACTCAGATTCCCTGACTACAAGGAAAACACACAGTAGCCTTTATAATATTGGAGTTTATAGAAGAGACTTTTGGGTCTCTTACATGTTAGGCAAATGACTAGAATTGGCATTAGTCTTTCATTTTTCTTCTATTAAAATTACCTATTTTCTGTGTATTTTGTTATGGTATTTCTACCCCCTTTTATTTGGTTGCTTGATTATATCCTGCATGTTCACAGTGATGTTGGAGAAAAATGTCAAGAACAGGAAATAATGTGGGCATATGTTTGGTTGATATATGATGTAGATAAGTTTAGCTTCTCAAAAAGTCAGACCATTATACACCAGAATATTCTAGATTTACCTTAAATTCATGGAATTTCTACTCTAATTAGAGTTTAGCTTTAATTAACTAGAGATATTTGTGTTCTTTCTTTACTGCTAAAAAACAGTGTAGTCGGATTATGGTTAGCATCCTCCCTGAAGGAATGAAAGTGATAAAATGGCCATCTGCTGTATCTGTTACAGAGCAGAGATTATCTGGGTTTCTTGGCCTCTCTGTGTATACATACTGATACTGTTACTTCATTTTCAACTATGATTAAGAAAGTCTGAAAAGCACTCTTGACTTGAATCTTGGTCTCCCTGAGGAAAGTGTTACTTGTAGCTTCCCAACTGGCATAAAGAGATATGTCAGCATTTGTTGATTTTAAAACACCTTTGGAAGAACAAAGTCAGGCGCTGCTGACCGTGATCAGCCACTCCTCCCAAATTTGTGTTTCAGTCCCTCAGCATTGGAGGGCCCCCTTGTCCCAGTGCTAACCAAATCCATGCATTTTATGGGGATGTAGGTTTTCAGTTTTGTGGGGATATTTTCCTATAATAAATAATGCCCTCGTTAAAATTTATGTACATGTATGCCTTCTGTTCTTGGGATGGTTTTTGAGATTATTGAGTTAAGTAATATGTCTCTTGAATAGGAGTTTGCAAACATAACAAACCTTGTTTGTTGTCGACTTGTTTTATGTTCCCATCTCCTCTACAGTCCATTTTTCAAGTCAGATCTACAAGCTAGTGTATTTGCTTTTTCCATTGATATATTTTAAATAGAAGTGTTTGTGTCCATCCTGATTTAGGACTCCATTCTCTTTCATTTGCTTGGCCGGCAGTACCATGGTAGTTTATTGGTAGTTTGTTTATTAGTGGGAGTATGGTGTAATAATCAGTTGGGAATCCCTATTCTTCTGGTAAACTTTGTAAAGCTAGATATATATCTGTGTTCTTACTGTCCTTACTTCTGTCATTTCAAGCTTTACTTTTCAGCCTAAGAGTTATTTACAAAACTTTTAAAAACGTTTTCAAGTGATTTCGATTTTGGGGAACTTTAACTGTTTTAATGTCTGGTTTTACCTATTATTGTCATACCCACAGCAATTTTTAAATTGCTGTTCTGTTCCTCAGATGCAGATGACAACAGATTTCACTTTTATAAATACGATAGAGAATATTAGTTGGGGAACATTGTTTTTTATGACATAATTATTTTTTGTACTTTCTTTTGTCTTCCTTCTCATTGTTGTATACTCTAGAATGTTTTAAACATTTTTGTCTTGCAAAAAAGGTGTAACCTTCCGTTTTGAAAAGAGTAGTTGGTCCCAGAAGAATGTCAAGAGTTTTCAGAATGTCGGCCTCCTCAAATCTTTTCTTTGTAATACGTTGCACTATCTCAATACAAAGCTTCTGTAATTGCTGTTTTAAATCCCTGTAATATAAAATGATGCATTTCTATTTGTCCTTAATGGAAATGAACAAATCCCCTTTCCTCTTTTCTCTAAGCTAGATCAACCCAGTTCCTTTGACTTTGACCTTATCTACAATTTAGGTTAATAATGTACCCAGTATTGGATATTACTTAGGTAATTGAAAGCCTTCTAAAACCAGTGGATTGCTTTTTGTCAGATAAGTTCGATTTAAATTCTATGGATTTAAAAGAAATTCTGGGAAAGGCTTTTAGACCCATTAAAAAATATATCTTGCTTAATGTTCAGGGCTTTGTTATTTGGTTGTGTTTTATATTTCTAAAGTAAAATTTTAGGTTGTAAGTATTTTCCCTTATATTCCTAATTGTGAAATTTAGGTCCAATTTCACCTTTTCTTGAATAGTTGAGATTGAGAAAAATGTGTCATGAATTTTTTTTTTTTAACTCCCACCTTGTTTCTTATGTTAGAATCATCTGTGTGCCTCTTCAGATGCACAGCTAGAACTGAATCTAGCGTTGTGTAGCACCTAGCCAGTGGCCTATCACCCTGAACAAATGCTCTTCTGTTTACCCCCTGATCCTCTCTGCTTTGTAAATCTCTGGAGCTCCATTGGTGATGCGTGGGTGGCATCTGTGTCCATAATGACCCCTGAACCGCTCTGATTATGCACACCTGACACTCAGTGACAGCTTCGGAAACCAGAGGCAGAACATGGGGGTTACCTCATCCAGATTTAATTAAACCAGGGGAAAAGATTATTTTAAAAATCTTGTTTCATTCATTCCCTGTCCTGGTTAGCAGAATAATCTTGACTGTTAACCTCTTGATGAGGCATTTATTGGAGTATTGTAGAAAGATACTTGGTTCTCGTCTATAAAAGACTGGTACAATATATAGTATATACCCATATGTATGCCTGTACTTTTTGCTGAACCATCTTTAGGTAAATTGTGCACATCATGGCATTCCACCTCCAAGTTCTTAAACCAGCTTATCAGTAAAGACAGTGTCCTGTTTACCCAACCTCAGATTTCTTCACCTGCCCCAAATGTGTCTGAAGCATTGTTCCCTCCTCAAACCAGCATACAATTAAGATATGCATTGTTTTGTATCAGTTTAGACTGTTATCCAGAACAGTTATCCTGCCTCCGCACCCCTTTCTTTCCCTTTTGACACTGACTGGATTAAATTTAATAATCTTAAAAATTTTTCGGTTCATCATAATTGTGTCTTTCTAAGGTCAAACTTATTTTGCTTTTAAATCTCCTTTTTATAATACATACATTTTAAAATCCTGGAGCTTATATGCAGTTAGAAGTGTATTTTGTCGTTTAATTTTTTCAGTTTTGTCTGAGCCTACTAAGAACCTCCAGCGAGTTCCTATTCACTGTTGATATTGAATTTCAAATGGTTAACAGTCTGATAAATAAATTGCTTTTGCTTGCCTGATGAACTTTATGAGCACGGGTCACAGTGTGGGTAATTTCAGTGCTTTCTTTTTTTTCGGATCTTTATTATAGAGCAATGGAGGAACAAAGCGGCAAAAGATATCCCATCAAAATTATATAGCCTACCAAAAGCAAGTTATTCGGCGGAGTATGCGACATAGGAAAGTTCGTGGTGAAAAAGCTCTTCTTGTTTCTGCTAATCAAACATTAAAAGAATTGAAAATTCAGGTGAGGAGAATATAGCTTTTGTTTAATTATGCTCTGAACTTGGAGGACCTTCCCGAGTTTCTGCTTTGCACCTAAGTATTAGGCCATTGAGAGAGGGCTTTTTTGAGTTTAGAATAATGCTTGCAGGGTCACCAAATTAAAATAACTCTTTCTTTAGAAAGAGTTTCAAAGTTTTCAAAATAAGCCAAGAATCTTTCTGTGAAGATGAAAAGTATTTTGGGGATTCTGAAAACTTGAGCAGGTTCTGAGTAGCTTTCCAATAATAATGAGAAATGTTGAGAGCCATTTAACTTGTTACGTGTTGAGGTGGTTCTTTTTGGAGGTTCATTTTAGATCGTTCCCACTCTATCCCCCCCGCCCCCTCCATTGCTTTTGCACATCAACACAGTGGATGCATTATGAAAATGCCTCACGATACTGTTGTTTCCTGGTAGCAATACTAAAGTACTATAAATGAGCATGCCAATGGGACATCTCAAAACCCAGGAAAAAGAGGCTGATAAATTCAAGATGTACATGAAAAAAAATCTGGCCTCTTATCTGTTTTAGTCACTGATACGGATCCCAGAAGTTGACCGAATTTCCCTCTCTGCTGCTTTCATGCGGCCTGGTTTACTGGTTCTGCATTTTCCCTCACTGCTGATACTTATCGTTGTAATTGAGGCAAAAGTATAGGCTTCCTTTGAGGGTGTGATGTGTTCCAGATTGTCCCGGGAACAGTATTTCCCTTGGTTGAACCCATGGCTCTGAAAATAAATGTGTTGGCCTGATAGCTTTACTCTGTTATTGTAGCTTTTACATCTGAGAAAGCTTGTTTCTATCACCGGCGTTCTGCCTGTCAGTGGTAAACCTCGAACATTCAAAACCTTTAAATTACAAAAAGAGCCCCTGTGGATAAAGACATTTTCAAAGCCTGTGCTGCTTTTTATTGTGGACTACCTTTTTAAAGAATAAATCAAAAGTCAGCAGAAATAACCTCTGTCTGTGAGCATGTTACCTGCACAAATGAGTTGCTAGAAGGCAGCAGCTGTTCACAGGACAGCCCCCAAACGCGCTCTCCTTGGATGGCTCCTTTGCCGTGTCCCTCCTCTCATCTCCCGTCCTGGCTTCGAGGACCACTGTGATCTAAACAGTCCAAAGAAAGGGCAGTGAAGTGTAATTTCCCTTCAGTGATCCGTGGTGGTAGCTTCGAAAGCTCCCACTAGATGGGACCTTTTTGCCCAGCAGCCTGAGCACTGTTAGAGCTTGTGGTGGGCGTGCATGTGAGCCTCAGCCGGTGGTGGGGGGTGACTTTTTAAGCATGTAGTGCATTTTTTTTATGTTTCATGGAGCCTGTCCTCTAGGGTATACTACATTTCCAAGTTAATAGGATGGCAACTACACCCATTTATAGTTGCTTAATTCATCCACCTATGAGGCCATAAAGTACAATTTATCCATCTCCTTTCTCGGAATATGCTTGGTGTTTAATTGTCTTATTCCATTTTCCCAAAGAGAGGTTTTGAGTGGGTAGTATTGCTTGCTTTAGAAAGGAGGGAATTTTCCTTATTTCACTTTCCTTATTGCATTTCCTTATTTCAGCCACACACTCACACCCCCGTGGCAAGCAGCATGGAGCCGCTCACCTTGTAGGAACAGAGTTTTCATTGTTCCTTTTATGCCTCACAGATCCACAGTGCTGCACCCGCTTGTTAAACAGACCTATAGAATGTTAATTCTTCTGAAGCATTCTCCTAGCACTTACGGTTTATGAATTATTATTATACAGGGCACAGGCCTCCATGCCTTTGGCCTGTTCCCTCATTCTGAAATACCGTTTTCTCCTCACTAGTAAGCACTGTTCATCTTTCACAACATCTTTTCTGCAAAACCTGTCTTGGCCTTCAGCCACACAGCTAACTGCTCCTCTCTGCGTGCTCCGCTAGGAGCAATGTGTACTTTCTGCCACCGTCTTCACTGCTTGGGTTTGTCCTCTCGACCTCTCCGGGGTGGGATTATTCACTTTATATTTCCAGTACCTAGCACGGTAGTCAGCACATGGTGTGATAAATCTTCATGAGTTGTTGAATGAATTGAAATGTCCTTGTCTGTGCACTCAAAATATAAAATATGAGCCTCCACCCCTCAGAGATGGAACTCGTGTCTAGAGGTATTTGCGGTTGGTCCAATGTTGTGTGGTGGTGCAAAGACCCTGTGCATCCCACTTAGGCGTGTGAACTAGCATTCCTACAGTCATGCAGCTGTGACATTGCCCACATTAAGTTGGTATCAGACACTTCCTCTGTAACTGTGCTTTCTTCTTCATGGGTCATATTTACTGACTGGGGCTGTTGCCTCTGCCTGATGCCCGTGTGCTGGGCTGCCTTCGGTAGAACTGTCCCGTCGTTACTTCTCATGTACCAGAAATAGGCTCATTGCTTCATACACAGATCATTGATGATGTCACTGCACTGTAGCTACAGATCCCTGTTTAATCAGTCTCTGCTTGCTTCTGAGAGCCTGATGTCCTTTTGAGAAGTCCAATTATGAACCTGGCCTAACAGTTAGGGAGGAGGCCAGTGTTGTTATCCCTGTTGTTATTTACCTGTGTACTATTATTAAAATCACTTTTCTGGTCACAGTCTTCCCAGCTGGAAAGCTCTTGGGCCCAATCATATACACAGTTGGTTCAGGGCTGCTTGTTTTGTCTTTCCAGATTTTTCAAAGAGTAGAGGAATAGAGTGCATAAAAGGGTAGAATGGTTTCCCTGTAACGTGGATATTGGTGTAATGAGATGCATGTAATGGAACATATTCAAGGAGTATGGCACTCAGTTATGCAGCATAATAAAATGAATACTCTAGAATACACCCAAGTGAAGAATTAGAATGTATCATTGAAGGGTACCTATGTGTGCCTCTCTGAGCCCAACTCCTCCTTACTTCGCACTGGTATTTACTCCCTGGACGTGATAAAAATTTTTCTGAATTTGAAAACAATGTTTAAGTATTATGCACAATAGTCTTTCTGAATGTATTCAACTTTTAAGACTTGGTTAGAACTGGGCTGGAGTATATGGCCCCTACCCTTAAGAAATTCATATTCTGGTTCCTAGAGGCAAGACTCGGTCTAAGAATATGTGACAGGCCCAATGGCTGAATTTTGTAGTCCGGCTGCTCACTAAGGGGATCAAAACGAGAAGAGTCCAGATAGCCTTCTGGTTAATTTAGAGATGGTCTTATGAAAGAATTTGGAATTGACTTGGTTATTAAAACGATGTGGAACCTGGGCATGATAGGAGTGACAGTGACGGCCTTGCTCAAGCCTTATTACCAGAGGAGCTGTCAGCCCAGCCCCACCTTCTGCTCCTTTGTTTTCTCCGCACCCCAGCCCGTGGAGAGGTGGTAAGATGCAGAAGACAAGGTCCTGTGGGTATAATTGTCTCCTAATTCTCTATCAGGCCTCCTAAGAATGTTCTCAGATGTATTGGAATTAGAGTCTCAATAGGAATTTAGCAAGCGAGCTGACTGTAAACTGTTGTATCTTTTGTATTCTGAAGTCTTTTATTTTGCCCTCAGAATCTATGCATTATTTCTTCAAATAGGGTATAAGTCTCAGTGTTTTGCTTTACACAAACTTTGTTTCCTTTATATTGGCACAGATCATGCATGCATTTTCAGTTGCTCCTTTTGACCAGAATCTGTCAATTGATGGAAAGATTTTAAGTGATGACTGTGCCACCCTCGGAACCCTTGGCGTCATTCCCGAATCTGTCATTTTGTTAAAGGTAGGTAACAGCTCTTTACCTGAGGGATTCTCATGTGTAAACCGCGTGCAGTGGTCGTTACAGTTACCTCAGGTTCTCGGCAGGGTGTGGTAAGAAGCTTCTGCTATGAGAGTTTTGCTGGCCTCTACATTCTCCATCTCTGGATGAGCCATGAGAGACTTAGAGGAGGTCACAACATCATTGGGTCTTGTGGGGTTTAATAATTCTTGTTTAAAATAATCTAGATTTAACCTCCTCCGTAACTTTTGGATCAGCGAATTACTTAACCATATTTCTACTATTAAAGCATCTCCACCTTTCCTCATAAGTACAGGAAACGGACATAAGACACAAGTCTTGGCCACAGTAGTCAAAATACTTTTGGTTGGCTTAATGGGATTCTTGTCCAGGGTATGGAAATTGGCTTTGGGGAAGAATGGATTTAGGAGAGGTAGGTGTGTTTCAGAAAGTAGGGGCTTCTGAGACTTTGTCACAGAAGAAGAATCATTCAACCAGCCTCTTTAGACCAACCCTGCCTTCCCTCAGGGCCTGATTTCGTCACTTTCCTTTGCCTCTTTTGTTTCTTTATGGCTAGAAGCATGCCCCCTGCATGATGTGATGGAATATTTTTCAGGTTTTGAACTGTGAAATATGTTTTTCATACGGTAGAGCCTCAATTCTGGTCAGATAAAGTTAGGCCCTGGAAGTGGTCATGCAGACCCATATCTACCCCTACACACACACACCCCTACACACACACACACACACACCCCCTCACCCTGCTACCTACCCCCTGGAAATGATGATGCAGGCCCATATCTACCCCCCCCCCCCACACACACACCCCTCATCCTGCTACCTACCCCCTTCCTGTTTGCTTTTCTTGGAACTGTAGGTTCTGTGGAATTATTTTGAAAGCCTCTTTGGTTTGCTGAATCCTAAGGACGCCGTGTAAAATCCTAGAAACAGCCTGTGTAATTAAAGCTTTTGTACTTCAGATGGGCAGCTAGAGTCCATATTGGACATTGTCCTCTTGGCCCTTGCAGCTAATCCCACCGCAAGCTCAGACTCAGTGCTGGCTTCTGCCTTAACAAGGACGTGGGCATTTGTTGCTTGATGTTGAGGCGGGATGAAAATGTATTTTTAACCTAATTGGCATTTTTAGAGGACCATTCGGACTGCCAACTTACGCTGTCATCACTGGCACCTTAAGTCATATCAGTTAGATCAGTGTTTAGTAACTCAGGGTATCTGAACCTTTCTGCATCTAAAGGTATTTGAGGAGCAGGAAGACAGTGCCACATCCAATGTGCAGTCTGTGCGGTTATCAGGGTATTGAGTCTAGACCCACCATTGACAAGGCATCCTTTGTTAATCCTGGACATTGCCAGCTCTGGTTTGAACCCTGTTTTCCACTGGACAGTGTTTGTATTTGTGTCTTGGAGCAACACACCGGTGGGCTCGGGACCAGCCTTTCGTGTGAGGTGGGTGGGACGTTATCCTCCTACTGGCTTCCACTCCCTTGTGGTTTTGAATTGTTTTCATTTGTTTTCTAGGCTGATGAACCAATTGCAGATTATGCTGCAATGGATGATGTCATGCAAGGTAAAGACCAACTTGTTTTGGGAATTTGTTGAGGAACTTGTTAAAGGAAGGTGGGATTATAGTTACTGATGCTTTCGTCTACAGTGCTTTTACTTTTAAACTTGAACAGAGCTTCTACATGTTAAGGTAGAATCTTACATTATTGCTCTGAAAAGATCTTAGTAAGAACGATATCTATGAAAATTTAGAAAGTGGAGAAAAACAGTACTAATTTACCATAGGAAACAAATGAATGTAAGCCTGCAGGTGAAAGAGGTCAACAAAAAGCAAAGCTAATTCAAATTGCAGAACCTCAGACAGGTACAGAGGAATTGGATGCCCTAGGTGCCTTTGAGCGTAAGAGTGAGGTCTAAACCTAAAGGCTGGTTGGAAGCTGTATAAGAAGCAGTTAGCTCACTACCTTGCAGATCCTCACAGCCCTTCCCTCATGTCACTGCCTCTTCTCAACCTGTAGAGTTTGTGTTTCAGCTCTTTGAAGAAATTAACCTAGAAGGGTGATAATGAGGCCCATTACCTACCAAACAGGGAGATCACCCACCAGCTCTTTCTTCAAATACTGGCAGCCCATCCCTTACCTCCCATAGTCGAGGGAAGGGATGATCCTCTGGGGAAACGGGCAATTCAAGAAAACAGCCTACATATATTTTTAAAGAGTGTTTCATCTCCCAGGTACCCTTGGGTTAAGCCCACCACTGCCCACCGAACAGTTTTTAGACATCTGTTTAGTACCTCACACTTAAATAGGTGGAAATGGACAGCTAGAGAGCACCAGACAGTTGAGCAAAGAGCATGAAACCAAAAGACGTCAGTCAACAGACAGAAAAAAAAGGAGCCCAGAGAAAATAGACAACACAGGAAGAATAAGAAAGCTTAAAAATTAACTATAAACAATACGAGAGAAAGAGCAAAATAGTCTATGTGTAAGGAACATTCAGAGAATAGAAAATAATTCATGAAAATTAAAAATGGGTGCACCAAGGGCCTGGTACAATAAAGTATAAATCTAGGGATAAGAAGACCCGAAAAGCATCTAGAGGTATGGAAGGAAAAACCACATTCACAGGATGAAGAGTCAGGAAGACAAACTAATGGACCAGTGCCCACAAGATTCTGAGGAAGAGTGAGTTTGAATCTAGAATTCTGTAACTAGACAGACTTTATTTTAACTTCACACTTGATGGCTCTTTGAATGTAAGACCTCAAATTTCTCACACACACCGTTTGCTGAGATACTCTGGGAGGGTGTGCTCTGTTAAATGAGAGAGTAAATCAAGAAAGAAGTCAACAGGGCTTCCCTGGTGGCGCAGTGGTTGAGAGTCCGCCTGCCGATGCAGGGGACGCGGGTTCGTGCCCCGGTCCGGGAAGATCCCACATGCCGCAGAGCGGCTGGGCCCGTGAGCCATGGCCGCTGAGCCTGCGCGTCCGGAGCCTGTGCTCCGCAACGGGAGAGGCCACAACAGTGAGAGGCCCGCGTACCACAAAAAAAAAAAGAAAAAAAAAAAAAGAAAACAGTGGAACCCAAAA
This sequence comes from Aethalodelphis obliquidens, assembly GCF_003676395.1. Taxonomy (NCBI): domain Eukaryota; kingdom Metazoa; phylum Chordata; class Mammalia; order Artiodactyla; family Delphinidae; genus Aethalodelphis; species Aethalodelphis obliquidens. The sequence goes on from NW_020837953.1 coordinate 36,188,489, forward strand.
ACATGGATCCAGCATAGGAATAGATGCCCTAGAAGCTGGTGAGGGGGAAATTCCAGGATGGAAGCTCTGCAGCAGGTGCTGAGCACACCCGATCCAGATTGGAGCAGTGGGATGCAGGCTTTGGCAAAGGATGTCCCCTGGGAAGAGTGGAAGTGATAGATGGCTGTCTTGAGGTTTACAGCTCTTTCAGAGTTTACACTTGAATTGGAGATAGTACAGAGAAAATGAAACACATAAATAATGCAGCAGTTACCAACCCCAGAAAGACAAAGTCATACCAGACAGGAACTATAACCAAGGTACACCAGGGAGTTCAACTGTGAGCAGTATTATGGAATAAAAAATAATGTAAACATTGGAGATTAGCTTAGCAAAAAATGTCACTTTCAGGAGGATGGGTTCCGGGGGCAGGTGGTATGTAAGAGGTGGGAGAAGAACTAAATTTTTCTTTCCGTGAAATTATTAGATAGTATCTAAAATTATGAATTAGCAATATAAGCATGTTATTTAGAAATACAGAGGTTAAATACCAGAAGTGGCTGCAAGGGCTGAAAGTGGTTCCTTCTAGAGTGTGGGAATGGGAGGCGGAGGGGGGGAGAGGGCGATGGCCACATGGTTTTCTCCAGCCCCTCCCCCCATCATGCAGAATGTTGGCTCCAGTTATAACCCTTGTTCTCCCAGTATTTGTCTTTTGAGTGATGCATATGTATTGCTTTGATAAAATAAAAACAAAGAGAAAGATTTTCATTTGATTATTATCTATAACTTCAAAGGTAATGTTTATTGGTGAATAAGGTAATTAAAAGTTATTTTAAACTTTTCATCTTTAGGCATTGAAGTGAACTTATTACTGTCGGTAGTGACAATCTTTTCAATTTGGAATTCTGTTTTTTTCCTTCCAGTGTGTATGCCAGAAGAAGGGTTTAAAGGTAAGTTACATTTGTCACGTTTTGTTCATGAATGTCAGAGTCATACTCTAATTTTCTATTAAAGTGAAGCCTATGATTTGATTTTAAAATTTAATTCAATCTGAGTCTCATGACTGAAATTAATTTTAGTTAAATGCATTTTTTATTCAAGCTTCTTCATTATCTGCATCAGCACTCAGGCCTCAGGCCTCAAATAGGGCCTGTGTGATAGACGTATCTACTTCCAGATGTCCATTCTGCTTTTTCTTTCTCATTTCGGGGGGGGCAGTTGGGGAATTAGCTGGTGGCATTTTGATTTTTATACTTAACCTTTTCAAATTCCTCCTGTCAGTCCCATCTTAGAGCAAAACAGTTTGTATGTAACTGATAAGAATTAGAGGAGAAGAATCTGCTGAATTATATTAGGTTCAGTGAAAAGGTTTCATCGATCTATTTAGAATTAGGCATTTTTTGGATTATTACTTTAAATGGATAAACGGCAGTGCCTTCTACTACATCTTGGCCACTATAGTTGTGCACATAGTCGAATCCAGACCTTTGACATTTACAGATTTAACTGTTGCCAGTTTGATTCTATGTGTCCTAGTCCAGAGGTCCGTGACAGGTTGCAACTTTGCCCAAGAATGAGGTTGAATCGAATACCGGGGTTTCTTTGCTAAAGCGAACAAGTGAGCCATGCTACTGGCCTAAGTGAAGCCTCCCTCTCAGTGCGGCTTTTTGTCTACACGTTCCCACTACACAGAAACTCCTGATGTGGTTAAAACAAAACAAATAAAGCAAAAAATTTATTTATGCAAAATGGCCATCCAATGAAAGCATGAGTAAAATGCGATGAACTTGTGTGAAGACAACTAACAGCCGCACGGCTCTCAACAGGAAGGTGCTTTAGCGGAAAACCTGGAGTCTGCTGATACTTTCTCTTACCCTTCAACGTCAAAAGGCTTCTGTGCTCATTTATTAAGTTGGATATTCCCTGTTGGTGATGCGTTCTTGGCAAATGGAATATATGAACTCTTACCTTGCAGTTCACAACTGTACCTCCACATGTGTTTCTTTTCCCAGGTACTGGTCTTCTTGGACATTAATCTTTTTGAACATTTGCTGACTGCTAAGAAATGACCAGAAAGGAAGAGGAGTTTGACATGTTAGGGCATTACAGAAAAAGTGGATTTAAGAATTAAACCATTACATGACTCCTCCGCAAGGCAGAAAACCATTCAAAAGTGACTGTCCCCAAATGCCTTATGTCAGATAAAGCAGATTGCACTGAAGGCCATCAGACTTGAAGGAAATGTTTGAAATTTTATATTTAAGGGGGGTGGGGGGGGGGAATGGGCAAGTAAAGACTGAAAAAGTTTAGTAGCAGTATCAGTAAATCATGTTTACATATGAGATTTATAGGCACGGGAGGGAATAAAAGTTCTGTTATATTTCCTTGCTTGAGTTTCATACCAGATGCATTGGTCCATAAAGAATTTGTATCACAGTAGATGGGACAACATTCTGCTCTGAACTAAAAGTAATTCTTTAGAGACATAACCTGCTTACCAATACCTGTCTTTGATTCATATTTTACTTTCAATAAAGCATGAAAGTGAAGAACTTGCCGTAATTGTGGAAAAGTGTCTTCAGAGTAGATTCCTCTCCGTGTCGGCTCCAGTGCACCTGCCTCACATCCTGCCCGCTGGTCTCTGACTTGGTGCTGGGAAAGGAGGGTGCACCTGCGTGTCTCCTGCAATGAGCCAAGGGATTGTGTCTCACTGGTGTCTTCAAAGGCTTTTTATTTCCATGCATTTCAGAAAGGATGGCGAATGTATTACATGTCATAGCATCCTCCAGTTTTACTGTTATTAAAAAGTGGGAAATCAAATACACCTTGCACTTTTGAGAAGTCTGACCACCTTATCTGAAGAGTAAAATGGCCTGAAATACATTTGGAAACTAACACGGTTCTTATATAAAGTTTCTTCTGCCCATCCTCCAAGTCCGCCATTTCTTGGATCTCACTTCTCTTGTTTTGAAAGCATTCTTCCGAAACACCCAGAAAGGATCTTTTAGATCACATTGTTCAAAAATGAAAAAAAAATGTGCACGTGGAGTGTGCCCTGTCATCAGCTCAGGATTGTTGGTTAGCAACACGTGACCAAAGCAGGATTCGTTAGGATATCGGAGGATTTTCAAAGGAGTTAAGACTGGAGTTTGTTTCACTGTTTCCTCTGAGTACGTATGTACAACTTTTCGGCTGAGATGCTGACTCAGGCGTCTCTCTTGCTAACACTTTATTTAGCCCTGGGTTTTGCTGGGCTTTTTTTTTTTTTTTTTTAACCCCTCCCTTTTCTGAAAATTTAAACTGAAATACCGGATGGGGGTGTCAGGCTTCAATTTGAGGACCAGTAACCTTGGCAGCATCCCCTTTGAATAGATCTTTTTATCAGAATAATTATGGCTTTTTGGTAAGATTACAACTTCTTACCTGAGTTACCCCTCTGTGTTTGCAGTGTCTTCAGTCTGTACCCCCTGGGGAGGCAGGGGGTGTTTAATGAGTCTGTGTGGGAGAGTGCACTGCACACAGGACCCTCACAACCCATTCTAGGAACCTGTGGGCCCCACCCTCAGGTCGGCAAAGGGAAAGGAAGGACTTGAGGTCCAGGTCGTGAGCTAATCCTCATTTTTAGATCCCAACACCTGCAGTCCCCCGCCCCCCAATGGACCTGAACATAAAATAATAACATGCCAAGCAACTACTACTTTCCAAGGGTAAAAACTTGTGTGCAAGTTCACTTAGTACGTGATGCAGCTGCTTCCTCCTCCCTGTAAAGAAGCTGTTTGTCCAGAGAAGTTTCTTCCTGGGGATTGACATAAGCATGTCAGTAGTCACCCAGAAATCTGATGTATTTCCCCAGTTTGCTGTTAATAACAGCTTTAAAATGTGTAACCTGAGTCTCTTTTTTCCTCATGCAGTGGTACAAAATAACAGCCTGTGGTAGGTCTTTCAGGCTGATGACCCAGTACTGGCTCCCTTATTGATCTGCACAGGTGGTGGGAGCGGGGTGGGCCCTGTGTGAGCAGGTGATGCTCGAGCAGTTCTGTCTCCTGCCCCCACACCTTAACCGTGTGCTACCAGCACTACACTGCTCAGAGTGACGTCTGTGGCCCCACAGTACCAGCAGCACTGCGAAGCTGTATTAGAAATGCACGTTTTCGGGCTTCCCTGGTGGCGCAGTGGTTGAGAGTCCGCCTGCCGATGCAGGGGACACGGGTTCATGCCCCGGTCCGGGAAGATCCCACGTGCCGCGGAGCGGCTGGGCCCATGAGCCATGGCCGCTGAGCCTGCGCGTCCGGAGCCTGTGTTCCGCAACGGGAGAGGCCACAACAGTGAGAGGCACCGTGTACTACAAAAAAAAAAAAAAAATGCACATTTTCAGGCCTGAGACCCACTAAATCTGCATGTGCAAGCCGCCCCTGTTGGGAAGCCTTGGGCTGGGCCCTCTCCCGCCCACGGTCAGTCGGCAGAGTTACACAGTCATGTATACGTGTATTTAGTGGCCCTCACCACTTTGTACGGGGAAAACAGGTACAACATGTAGCCTAAAATCAGTTCTTGCCTTGTCTGTATTAATAGATGGAGATCAATTGTCTCCTCGACTTTGACCGCACCAAGGTGCAGAGACTCTTCCCGTCAGGTTTCTTATGCATGTGGTTTTGTTTTTTAAAGACAGTCTTCTGTGGAAGGTAAAACGAAGCTTGAAGTCACCCCTGCCCCCCATCCCCATTGTATTTCTGTCCATTCCTCACCCCCAATCTGATGTGTACAACATGCCATTCTGCTACGAATTGTTGCCATCACCTCAAACATAGGTCGCCGTTGGGATGTCTTCATTCCTTGGGGGCAATAAGTATCTGTGTATTAATGAACTTTATTGTGTAGAATTACAGTTACCATTCTGCCCAATTTAAAAGAAATGTATGTTTGTTTCTGTGGCATCATAATCCAGAGCAAGTTTTTTATTACTTTAAATGTCCATTTGGTTGGTCTGTGTGGTCATGGGCTTCTCGATCAGACCCTGGTTAATACTTGAAGTGAATGCTAGGGTTGAATAACCTGTTTTAAATACCCAAAGGGTGTTATCTCTGTCTGAACAAACTGCTAAGGTGAAATGAGCATTGAAGCCTGCCTTTCCTGTTATAGAATCGCGCAGGAGTGTCACATCCTTTCTCTCTGGCATTTGGATGTTCAGCTTGTTCAGTGTTACAGGGGACTGTGAATAGAGTTCAGTCTCATGAACAACCAGCATTTTCATTTTAAGGAGATTCTTACCCCTTTGCCTATGGCCCGTGCATCCCCGCCCCAGGTGCAGGGTTTTGTCACAACTGTATTTCTGATTCTGAAAGCTAGCCATTTACCACCCCCAAATCCAGGCAATGCATAGATACCAATATTGGCTGGGGATTTGATTATCGACATGAGTGGAATCCTTTATTCACTAAAATACAGATTACAGACATTTGTAAAATGTTAACACTTTGTTTCACATACTTCACTGAGTAACGGCTTTGTGCCAAGTCCTGAGAGCCAAGTCTAGTAGGGAGACTTGGTGCAGTGGTTAAGGGTCCGCCTGCCAAGGCAGGGGACACGGGTTCGAGCCCTGGTCCGGGAAGACCCCACATGCTGCGGAGCAACTAAGCCTGTGCGCCACAACTACTGAAGCCCACGCGCCTAGAGCTCGAGCTCCGCAACAAGAGAAGCCACCGCAATGAGAAGCCTGTGCACCGCGACGAAGAGTAGCCCCTGCTTACCACAACTAGAGGAAGCCCGCGCACAGCAACGAAGACCCAACATAGCCCCCCCCCGCAAAAAAAAAAAAAAGTAGTAGACAGATGTAGAAAACAACGCCTCCATCTCATACATACGAAACATTTGTGGGTTTTTTTCAGATCTGGCTTTTGAGTTAATTGGGCTGAGGAGTCTGCGAGCTGTTCAGATAGCACATACTTGTGTAGGCGAGTGTTGAAAGGGCTAGTTTGAGAAGTTGGGTCACCTGTGTTACAGATAATCTCACCATTTACCTTTAACTAAGCAGAGTTGCTTAGCTTTGCTTTGTCTTGGTTTCCAAATTAGCTCTTCGAACAGAGCAGTATTTGCTGCTTTGTTCACCCTCCCACACTGAGGATCATGCAATAATAAACGCTGTTGGGGTAAAATACTTCGTGATTCTTTGTAATTAGGCCTTAGCCTTTGTGACGAAACGCTGTGGAATCTTTCCCACAAGTCTTCAAAAAGAGTTCTTGTAACTGCATAGCCAAGCTGCCTGGAACCCCCTCCCTGAGAACTTTAGGACGTACGTTATGCTGGAAGCCGTTGGAGTTAAAATGATGGCTGGACAGGTGTGTTTGATTATTCTGTTATATAAGTATTTCCTCTTGGCCCATAAGGAAAGTGAAGCTAATGGCCAAACAGTAAGGTGCCTTGATTCCGTGTTTATTTGCAGGGTCATGTTGAAAGGAATTTGGAACGCGTTTGGAATGCATATTGAAGATTTATGTCTTTGTGATAGGCAGGTTCTGCCCCAGAGGGGCAGCTTCCAATGTTTTGCTTGTCATTGCCAAGAACATCAGGAACAGGTGCCGTGAGCCTCAGAGGCCGGGCTGTGCAGGCACCGGGCAACGCAGAAGACTGCGGCCAGTGCTTCAGGCTACTCTCTGACCTGAGAATCGTGTTTTATATTCTTTACTTACTTCTTGAGATTTAGTGAATAATATTTTTCAAGAGTAGGGTACATGGAACAGGTATTTCTTGTGCTTCCGGGAACTTCCCCAACAGATAAGCCACAGGACCCTCTTTATCACATGATTGCAGTGTACTGCCAACCATATCACATTCAGCACTTTTAAAAAATGCATGTGTTTCTGACAAGTTAGTGACATTTGTTCATGTGGTAAGAGTTAGGTATCTTTGCTGAGCCTCATTAGGTTTTGGGAAGAGGTTGCAGAATTGGTCTTGTGAATCAAGTCATCTTTGTAACTTGCCAGGAGTTGTCTGGCCTTTTTAATTATTATTATTATTTATTTCTTTATTGATTATTTTTGGCCGTGTTGGGTCTTCATTGCTGCACGTGGGCTTTCTCTAGTTGCAGCGAGCGGGGGCCACTCTTCATTGCAGTGCGCAGGCTTCTCATTGCGGTGGCTTCTCTTGTTGCGGAGCACGGGCTCTAGGCTTCAGTAGTTGTGGCTCACGGGCTCCAGAGCGCAGGCTCGGTAATTGTGGCACACGGGCTTAGCTGCTCCGCGGCATGTGGGATCTTCCCGGACCAGGGCCCGAGCCCGTGTCCCCTACATTGGCAGACGGATTCTTAACCACTGCACCACCAGGGAAGCCCTGTCTGGCCTTTTCTAGGTGACATTGTTCTGCCTTTAGAATTGGGACCTGCACCAACTCATTACTGGACTAAGCCCTGGCTGTGTCTCCCCCAGCGGAGGCAAGACCACGTTTCCCAAAGACGTGTATCCTGCTGCCAAACGGGCTCCGTCCACGGGCACCAGTGACGCGGTGGCTCTTCTCGTGCCGTGTGTTCACACTTTGCCATTAATGAGACTGTCTGAATTCCCCCTGAAGTCAGTTCTGAGAGCTTGTCCAACATAATTACTGTATTGATCTCAAACAGAGGGCATCATCTGTTCTCCCCCAACATGTTTAAAGGGGAAAAAACAAAAAGACGTGCTTTCAAGGATTTGGCTGGAACTGCAAAGGCCAGGGCCTTTGAAGTGAAATTGCTCTTGGTCAGGGAGGGAACCAGCCTCGTAACAGCAGCTGGAATGGCAGCGTGAATTCCAGATCTGCGTTAGTGCTGCCAGGCGAGGCAGGCCCTGGGGCACAGGAAGTGGGGGACACACCCCAAGGAAGGCCTGGGCAGTGGCTGCCTGGGTTGAAACATTGCCGGCTGGCACATGGGCCTCTGCAAGCTTGGATCTTGGTCTCCCCTCCCCCCATTCTCTGGCATAACCGAGAGAACACTAAACTGCTACCAACTCTTTTTATGGTCCTGGATAAGTGTGTTCCCCTTTGTGCCTCAGTGTTCGCTCTAAAAGGAAGTTGGGTGTAGAAACTGTCGAGCAGGAATTAGGTGGAAGGAGGCAGTGGGGCCTCATCTCTTCACCCCTACCGCCACCCACTACCTCAAAGTCCAGGGAGTGCGTTTGGTAAATTGCCCAACTGGACCACCTCTAAGGACTCTTGTTTTATATGTGAGTCATTTCTTTGATTGGTTTATGTTTGGAGTTTCTGCTGCATCTCCTCTCCCATCTGTAGCGTGCACTGGCTCTGGGTGAAGGAGGCTTCAAGTCGTGCTAGACTGTCTAGAATTCTGGAACTAGAGTGAATCACTTATTTTTGTCTTAACTGGGAGCCAGAGTTAGGGCTGTGCTGGATCTTATGTCTGCATTTATTTTACTTATTTTTTTAATTTATTTTTTATTTTTATTTTTGGCTGCATTGGGTCTTTGTTGCTGCACGCGGGCTTTCTCTGGTTGTGGTGAGCGGGGGCTACTCTTCGTTGCGGTCTGCGGGCTTCTCGCTGCGGTGGCTTCTGTTGTGGAGCACGGGATCTAGGTGCGCGGGCTTCAGTAGTTGTGGTGTGCGGGCTTAGTTGCTCCGCGGCATGTGGGATCTTCCCGGGCCAGGGCTCGAACCCATGTCCCCTGCATTGGCAGGCGGATTCTTAACCACTGCGCCACCTGGGAAGCCTCTTACGTCTGCATTTAAAACCACTCCAAATCCCAGAAAATGAATCAACCTAATTAGTGCTGGACTGCTCTAGCTCCCTGAGGGCAGGGTCTCTGGCCATCTTATTCATCCTATGTCCTGCAGTGTGTCACATATGTTCTCAGCAAGGAAAAACCGGATGAACACTTCAGGACCCCCTGGAAGCTCTTGTCCAGCAACAGCAAGATTCCTGGGAGAGAGTTTCCTATTACTTTGGTGTGACCAGTGCTGTCCCCACCTTTAGGCTTGTCTCCTTTGTCCTCAAAATGGGGATTTCCTAGCTGTGTTCACAGTTGTGATCCAAGAGTGGGTCCCCCCAGGGTGGCATCCTCTCTGCTGTGTGTCCGGCATCAGCATGGCAGCCCACCGAGACACTGAGTCCTCAGAACCTTTCTTGACGGATGTGCCCTGGAGCTGACTGACTCTCAGTCCTCATCGGTCTTGTTCTCACTGGAGCAGAACTTTCTTCCCAGCCATCCCTGCAGCCCACCCTCCTCTTCACCAGACCCTCCTAGACCTGGCTCAGTGTTCTGCGGACAACACACCTTGGGGACCCACCACTTTGGGGTTTTCTCCCTCTGCCTTTCCCACTGGGCAGTTCCCATCCCTATCTTTCTGATCTGGTCAGGCAGGGAAGGGTGGCAGAGAGTAATTTCCATTCCCAGTTTTGGACTCCCTCGTGCATTATTCCAAGTTTACAGCTGTGCCACCCACGTTTTCACTCTCCAGCCTTCTTAGATGTCAGATTTTTTGAAGCCAGCTTTCATTTTTCAGCAGTGGGGAGGGAGGGCAGGGGTGGTTGCTGGGTTGCAATGTATTAAGTGTTTGGAAAAGAGAAGGCTTGTGCCCAGAGGCAGCCATGCCTGAGTGGTCAGTCTTGAGTGGTTTGGATTGAAATAGGGCAGGGAAAGCGAAGCTCCAGGGCCTTCATTCAATCTTCCCTTTAATACCCAGGCTCCATGCCAGGCTCTGTGCCCAGCCCTACGGCACGTGCTGGCTGCCTTCTCCCCAGGGCCCCTGAGAGTCTCAGCATGCTGACCCCCAGGACACAGGAGAGATTATAAGCCTCTTGTACTGAGGTTTTCTGTAAAGAGGAAAGTGCTGTAATTGAAGAGCTCCTTGGTTAATAAAGAAGAAATAGAGGCCTGGCACAGGAGAGCCTTCGTTTCTTGACCTATTCAGCCAGGATTGGGTACATTCAGTCCCTCGGTGCCCATAGGACCACAGGCCCTTGGAGACCTTGGAGTTTGCTGGTCCAGACCACGAAAGATCACAGCTGCAACTCCTCACTTAGTTTGTTTCCGCACCTCCTCTGCCTCCATCGGGCCCCTTGCTGTGGCTCATGTGAGGCACTTTGGCTTCACTCTGGAGTCCAGTCTGGAATGGTACCACCAGCAGTGCTTTCCTGGCCAGAGTTGGAAGCCCATGGTCTCTGTCTCACAGCATGGAGGGCAAGAGGGCTTTTTGGGCGAGTAGTTGGAGAAGCTGAAGAGGCACCGGAATTTTGATGGGAACTGAATTCAAGGATCCATCTAGCCCAGTTCACAAAAAAGACAGAGGATGGGAGGAGATGTCTTGCTTCAGAGAACCCTGGAGTGTGTGTGCCCTTCCTGAGATGTGTGAGCCCAGCCTTGCTGTAGGCAGATGAGCCCAGTGCGTGCCGCCCTGGAAGGGCTTTAGGTTTTCAACCAGTGTTTCCCAAATACAGTTTTACTTCACCAAGCATCTCTCAGGACCAGTGTCCTGTACAACACACCAGTCTGGGGCAATTGCTGCACTGTGAAATCCCTTCTGCGCCATCCCCAGAAGTACCTTGACCAGTCTCATTCAACTTCTTCCCTCTTAACTACAGCTTTGAACCAAACTGTAAAGCCCTGGTGCATCCTGAGAAGGATCCAGGCTCAGGCCTGCTGCTTAGGCAGGAAATCAGACGCCCCCCGGGGTGGGGGTGGGGGGCCCAGAGTGAGCAGGTGCTGCTCTCGGAGCCCCTGCAGTTTTGTTTCTTCTTCCCTGAAGGCCTTGTTCTGCCAGCACTATTCAAAATGTTATCTGTGGCCCCAGAGCACCGGCAATGCTGTGAAGCTTTATTAGAAATGCAGAAGCCCAGGCCCCAGACCCACTGAATCTGGATCAGGCCACTCCTGTGCTCTTAGAAGTTTGAGAAGCCCTGGGCTGGGAACTCTTTCCCATCCATGGCTGGGGGGTGCCTGCGGATGAGACACAGAAGGACTGGAAAGAATGCGTGCCCCATCCCTACATCCCCTCTGCCTTTTCACATTTTCAGGCGGTGGGATGAGGGTGAGGAATGGCCTGCTACTCCCCCTTAATTCTAATCTCTGTTGGTTGAGGTGAGAGCCTTGGCAGGGAAACATGGCCCTGGTCCCAACCCCTGTGGGACTGAAAACTCAGGCTTGAAAGGCTCCGATTGTCCAGAGGCTGATAGAAGCATTGTTGAAGGCCCCAGGTCTTTTCCTTAATGAAATGAATCCCCATGGCTGGGAAGATAGAGGGGGGAATGGGGACCGTGGAAGTGACGGTCCCTTGTTAAGCACACAGCAGGCGCTCAACAAATACGGTGAGTAAATGAATACAAGACTTGAATCTTCCCTAAATCTTGCCTGTGAAGTGGGCCTCCTGGACTCGCTGACCTTGGAGGGTAGATGAGATGGAGGTTTTTCTCTACCCCTTTAGCGACCTCAGTTTCTCCAGTTATTAGAGCGAGGGCGTGAGAACCAGAGGTGTAAAGATGGCCTCTAAAATCAGCGTTCTGTGTGACGTGGGCCTACCAACCACAGCCTCACCCATGGTCCCCGACAGCTCCGGCCTTGCAGGCACACTGCCTGTTTTCTCTGTTCATCTAGGGTGGTTGCTCCTTGGAGGGGAGTCCAGTGGGGAGAGGAGCCCAGGAGCCGCTCAAGGGTCCATGGCATTGCTGCTGCTCACTTGATTGTGACCTTGGGCAAGTCTCTTCCCCTCTCTGGGCCTCAGAGGTCAGGTTAAGGTGATGTCTGAGGCCCCTTCGTGCCTGGGTTTTCACTCATGCCCTCACCCCACCTTTCTCCTGCAGCCTTCCCTCTACTTCTCCTTTCGAGCGCGTGGCCTGAGGTTCGCCACCCCCGTTCCCCGGTTAGGTTGGGAGTAAGAAGAGAGCTACCTAGTCCCCGGAGGATGTCGGAGAGCCGCTAACCGGCTGGGGGGCCAGCGCGCGGCCGCTGCCAGGAGGCACGCGAAGCGCCCGGGCGCGGAGGACGTGCTGCGGGGGTACAGCTTCCTCACCCAGCTAAACCTGGCCGCCTTTTCCTTCCTCTCCGCCCCTGCAGACTCGCGGGCCCAGGGCGTGTCCCCCACTTTCCCGTCGACCCCACTTGTCGTAGAAGTTGCCCCTCTCCCCTTGGAGCAGGGACAGTCGGCTGGACCGCTGGGTCCTCGCCCGGCCCTGCCAGTTTAGCCGTGTAACCTTGAGCCGGTCCTTGCCCTCTCCGGTTCTCAGTTACCCGACCTGTAAAATGGGGCGCAGAGCGCCCGCCTCCGGGACCTGCTGTGGCAGGCGGCCGAGTGGGGGCCTCCGCCGAGCCCGCGGCTCCAGCTCTGGCTCCGCAGTGAAGGGGGAGCGCGCCGGGAAGGAGGCTCCGCGGTCACGTGACGCCGCCCCCCACCCCCCCCCGAACTGCGGCGGCGGCGGCGAACGCCGAGCCGCGTCCGACCAGAGCTGCAGCGGCTGCCGCGGGCTCCGGAGCGCCGAGCCCAGGAAGCCCCGGCCCAGGCCCGCGGGTGAGTCCGCCCCGCCCGGGCGGCGGCCCTGGGAGGGGAAGGGACGGAGGTGGCCCGGGCTCCCCTCGGCCGGCAGCCAAGACCCAGCGCGGGCGGGCCGGGCAGGAGGGTGCGGGCAACGGGCGGGGACCCGGGGGCTGGGGGCGCAGGCTGGCTTTGGCCGCGCTGCGGGCGGGGGATGGGGGGGCGGCTCAGACCCCTGCCTCCGGGGTGGGCCGAGGCCGAGGCTCGGGAGGGGGGGGTGGGCTCGGGTCCCACCCCCCTACGTGGGTGGGGGTTCCGTGTTGGACTCACCCTGAGGAGGGGGCGCGAAGAAACGGGCGCGTTCTCTCGATTTCTGGGGAGGGGCCCGGCCCCGACACCCACCAGGAGGAGGCACTGCGGTCCTCAGAGGAAGGAAGTGGGGGTCCAGCGACCCTGAACCGAGGGGGCAGTGATGTCCTTGCTTCCCCAGGGACAGCGCGCATCCCCCCCAGCCTCGTCCCCGACCCGCCGCGGAACAGGGCACCCCCGCGTCACGCAGTCGGACGCCCCCTCGTTGCCCCCCCCCCCACGGCTCCGCAGGATCTGAGGACTCGGTGGGAATCCACAGGGCGGTCCCTGCGACCCGCAGACGCTTTGGTGCCAGCCGTGGGGCGCCTGGGCTTCGGGAAGATCCCTTGTGTTCACACATGCACGCACACACACAGACACCAGCTCAGGACGTGAGCTCCCTCCCTCCATGGTGGTTAGACCCCGACCTGTGCGTGACCCCTAGTTTTTGTCGGGGTCCTACCACAGGCCTGGGGGTGGAATCAAGAAGGACACCCCTCCCTTCACACATAGCACATTGGCATCTGTCCCCGTGCTTCATCCCCCTTCCTCTCCAAAGTCAGAGACCAGCAGGAGGGAGACTGGGAGGAGCTGGGTCAGGACAGAGCAGGAGAGACGCGCAGAGGGGAGATGAGGGAAGGAGGCAGCCTTTCCTCCCCAGGTTCCTAGTCCACCCTGCCTGCTAGAGGGTGGTGGTCCCTCTTTCCTGAGGGTGTCTGGAGGAAGAAGCTGGGCCAGGGCAAGGGGGTGGGCGGCCCTGAGTTTCCTAGCTAACGAGAGGGGAATCAGCCAAAGGGGCCCCTGGACAGGGAGAGGGCAGCGGCTGAGTGGGGCAGGTGGCAGTCATGCCCAGCTGGCCCCAAGATGGCCCCCATTCCTCTATCCGGGACCTGCGTCTCTCTGAGACCCCCTGGCAGCTGGAGGGTCTGGGGAAGCAGAGGGGTACCTTAATGGCCTTGGAAAGGATTCCAGGGTCACGATTAATCCTCAAGTGGCAGAGAGCCTTCCTTATCCACAGCAATGTTTCAGGAAGGCGAACTGGAGTGTCCATTGCACAGATGAGGAAACTGAGGCTCATAGAGGCTGACTGAACTTTCCAAGGTCACAGAGTCACCTTTGGCTGGCCTAGAATCAGTTCTCTGGCTCCTGGTCCAGACGGATCTCCACAGTGGTGGGGTGGAGACAGGGTCAGTGACAAGGTAGAGTGGTTCACAGGTGACCTGCTCTCCTGTGCGGCCTGGGGTGGGGGGGGGGGGGGGAGGGGGGAGGGTGCCTCTGGGATGGAGGTGGGAAGCTGGGTCAGGTTGAGTAGGACTTTACCTCTCTTCAGGGTCCAGAGCTCAGACCTTCTTCCTTCCCAGAGCCCCGTGCTTGCTTTGCTGCCTCTGCCCACGGCCATGATGGTGTGTCTTCCCTCCCTGGGACCTTCCCAGCTCCCAGCCTTCCTTGGGCAAAGCCCTCTGCTCTCCTCTCTGCCCCGGGTGCCTGCCTGGCAGGGGTCTCCAGAGACCCCTCTCTATCCACCCTCCGCCCCTGTGAGACAAGAAGGATTCTTCCTTCGGCCTCTTGAAATGCAGGCGGTCTCCTTTTTGGCTCTGGCGTCTCTGCTGCTCTGGCCTCAGGCCCCCAGCTGGGTCAGCACAAGCCTGGGGTAAGGGAACCCTGAGGCCCCGCTCCACCTCCCTCTCACCAGGCCCCACCCCTGCCGGCTGTCCTGTTCCGGAGCCGAGAGGCCCTTTGAGGACTCCTGGGGCAGGTCTGCCTTCCACGCCACCTGTCTGTCTGTGGAGGCCTTTGTCCTGGCCGTCAGACACCGCTGAGCAGCCACACGGCTGCACAAACAACCAAGACCCGTGCACAGCCAGACACAGAGGCAAACACGCTCCGATTCACAGACACCCCGGGAGCCAGACACAGGAACGCACCGCACACTCAGGCCAAGACCCCCGCCTCTAACTCTGACCAATACCGCAAGCGGAGAGACCTGCCACCCAGACGCTGTGTGCACACAGAGGAGGAGGGTGTTGGCAGGAAGAAGAGGCGCGTCCAAAGCCCTCATGGGGCTGATAACGGCCTCCATTACCTCCTCCAGGGCACGCACATGACGCACACCCAGGAAGGAGCACAAGGAAGCCCCGCACCCTTGGAAGTGAACCTGGCAGATAGGCCCATGCACCCACCCACACCCAGGCCGCCATGGGTGCACACACGCATGCATTACATCAGCTTCCTGTGCGGGGGACACGAACTCAGCACCACCCCAGCAGGGGGTGGCAGAGGCCCCTCTGGCCGCTCCCAGCAAAGCCTCACCCTCACCTTCTTCCCTCTTTTTTGGTTCACATGAACCCAGGTTGGCTGACCTTGAGAATCCTGGGAAACTACCTGTGGTTACCCATCAGTGGGCCTTCCTCTCCTGCCCACCTTCCCCCCAGACATATACCTGCCAGGTGGCCAGAGAAGCGTCTCCCTCGGCTGCCCCTTTGCTGCCCCTGGAGGTGCTGTTCCTCAGGCCCCTCCCAAAACAGGACACCCCCAAGCCCAGGCTCCAAGCAGCCCGGGGGTTCCCTTTCATTTGCCACTTTTCCGGGAGACCTTGCCAAGTCCTGGTTTCTGCTTTGCCCTCCCAGCGAGGCTGGGGGCCAGCTGGTGTGCAGGGAGGGGAAACCTCGGAGTTCTCCTCTACCCACCTCCTCCCTCGGCAGAACCTCTGCCTGCCTGGGCCCTGGCACCCTGGCTCTGCCTCTGAGAGCCTGGCATCGCTGGGAGGCAGCTGCTGAGAGGTGCTTCTGGGGGCTCAGATGTCTTCTGCAGGGCAGACGTGGTAGGTGGAGGGCAGCGAGGGGCTCCGGGCTTTGCCGTTCTCACTTGGATGCTCATCCTGGGCTTGCCAGGGCACTAGTTCTGAATCCAGGCCTGGCCCTGCCTCTTGCTGGCCGTGTGGCCCGGGGAAGTCATCTCCCCTCTCTGGGCCCATCTCCAGCTCTGGGAGGCAGCTTGGCCTGGCTAGGGAGTGTGAGGTGTGAGGTGGCAGCTCTGTGCCAATGAGGAAAGGAAGTTTGGCTCTGCTGGGCAGCGTGGGGCAAGAGGGGGCCCCTGGCTAAGGACTTCCGGTAGATGGAAAACTCTGGGTCCACACTAGGCCAAGCAGGGGTTGCCAGTCCAGGGATTTCCTGGGGCGACCACCCTGGGGTCAACAGAGGGGGACCTGAGGGCGGGGGGCCTGCTGCTGTAGTTTACATCTGTGAGTATTTTTATGCCCCCATATGTGCTCTATTTTTAGGGCTGCAGACTGGTACTTGCAGGCAGTGACTCAGAGAGGAAGGAAGAAGAAGCAGAGGGGTGCTGGTGGGGAGACACCCCAAAACAGGGAGGTTCCGCTGGGATACCAGCCTTCCCCACTGGAAGAAAGGAGTCAACTCTGTGGTGCCCCCGCTGTGTGCTGGCACAATGGTAGGGCCCTCGTCGGCACACTCAGGAAGCATTTATCCAGTGTGTAGTGTGTCCCAGGGACAGTAATAGACACAGGTGAAACAGACATGAGCTGGGTGTGGCATCCTTCGGTCCCTGCCACAGCCCGGTGTGGTGCTACTGTGGCCATGTCTCAGATGAGGAGGTAAGGCTCAAAGAGGTCAAATGACCCACCCACTCCTCTAGTAAATGCTTCTGCCAGCGTGGGGCCACCCTCCCTGGGGTCCCCTTTTGGAAGAAAGCCTGAGTTAAAAATCCGACTTTGCCACTGACTAACTGCACAACTTGGGACCCATTACTCCATCTCTCTGAGCCTCTGTTTCTTTATCTGTAAAGTGGGGATCACCCACTCTATGTACCTGATGGGGTATTTTTGAGGGTTAAGATTAATGTAGGCAAATACCCAGGGCAGTTTCCAGCTCATTGTGGCCATTTGTTGGGGACTCAGAGGAGATGGGCTGGGAGTTGTCAGGAATCCAGTTTCTGCTGTGTGACTTTGGATAAGTCACTCACTCTCTCTGTGCCTCATTTCCTTCTCCATAGAATAGGGATGATAAGCCCTTGTTTGCCTGCCTACCTGAGAGTGTTTTTTGTGCAGATCAGACATGGTGGCTGGGAGCTGCTTTGAAAAACATAGAGCTGCACTCAGAGATATGAATGCACAGAAGAAAAAACAAACACCAGAAAAATATGGAGAAAAATCTTAAAAAAGAAACTTCAAATATTTTATGACAGCAAGAAAAAATAAGCCTTTTATTCAATGTTTTAGGGGCAGTGGGAATTGTTTCCATAACCTCACATTTCCAAGGCAGTTGGCATTACTCTTGTCACATGAGATGGGTAGCTTTCCCCCTTGGGGAGTCAGTGCCTGGCACATAGTAGGTGGTCGATAAATGGTCATGGTGGCTATGAGTGGAGTCACTACGAGTGGAAGGAGGAGTGAAGATATTTCTGGTGGCGTGACCACTACAGCATGAAAGGTGGCAATCAGGACACTGGTTTGGCTTCACTGGAAGGTGTGTGTAGGGGTGAGTTGGAGCCAGTTTATTAAGGACCTTGAATGCCAGGCTGAGGAATTTTCCCTGCAAGCCAATGGGAAAACCATTGGAGAGAGTGGCTGAGTCTTCTGTGGGCAGGCCTTGGGTAGGAATTAGCCTGGCCCGGTTCTCTGCCCTGCTCCTGCTGTGTAAGTGTGGCTCCATTGCCCGTTTCCCTGGGTCTCATTTTCCCTCTGTATGCAAAGGAGAGAGCTCCAGCATCTTCCATCCCAGGGACAGGAAAGAGGGCCAAGGCACCAAGCAGTCAGGAAAGGAGGGGGCGACCATCTGTGCTGGAAATCAGGAGACCCATGTCCCCCTCTGCCCTCATCCCAATAGCTGTGTGATCTTGGGCAAGTCGCCAGCCCCTCTGAGCCTCCCTTTCCATCTGTGCAATGGGTGGGTGCAGTTTCTGCCTTTGCAATGTGGCTCCAGTTAGGTGGAGCTGGTGACCGTGCTGTATGATCCTCAGGTGTGTCATATCTCTGGGGGAATTGTGCTGTTTCTTGCAACTACACGTTCCCCAGGCTCCCTTGAGAATCTGGGGCTGCTGCAATTTGCGGGGGACAGTGGGTGAAAACAGGCTCCTGAGTGGCCAGAGAGGCCGTGACCTTCAGGGCCACAGGAGCCACATGGCTGCCACAGCCAGGCTGTTGGGGGAGTGGACAGGTGAGGCATGTGGGTCCAGCCCTCTGCTCTGCTCCTGAGTTCTCCACCCCAAGTCTGCAAGAGAAAGACACCCCCATCCCAGCTCAGAGGACAGCCCTTTCCAAGACCCCACTCCTCTGAGTTGGGACTTTTGGGGGTGGGTGGAGGGTGACCTTGGGAATTTCTCTCTGCTTGCAAGCTCAGGGCCAGAACTGTTGGGGCAGCCCCAATTCCTCCGTTTCAAAAGTGGGACCCCTCATTAACCTGTGAGGGATTGCCAGAACGAGGCTGATGGCAGGCACGCCTCCCACCCTGGTGCCATGTCCCGACCTTGAGGGTCCAGAGAGAGGCCATGGGGCTGAGGCTCTGGGTAGGTGGGCTCCAGCCTGGCCCTATTTACCACCTGCCTCCACCTGAGATGTGGGAGCTTTTCCAGGTGTATAGGCGTGCCCTTACGGTCCCTCTCCCAGGGCTTCAAGCCTCCGGAAACAGGACTGCACAGAGCCCCTGGGACAAAGCCTTCACCTGTCCCAGTCACCGGGCAGGGCCCCAGACCGCCCTAGCTGGAGAGGTGTGGCCCTCCGTGGTCCTCTGAGGGGCAGAGAAACCTGGGACCTGTCCCCTGCCCTTGCTCCCAGCTGCACCACTGGGGTCTGCCCTGTGTTAGCCAGGGTGGGAGCTGGCTGGCTGGCTTAGCAATGCAGGAGCGTTCCTGGCAGGGGAGAAGCAGAATGGAGGCTGAGTGATAGGGTGCAGGTGGGGGGCGTTAACTGAGTACTTACAGTATGCTGGGCCCTGCGCTAAGCACTTTTCATGGATCTGTCTTATTTAATCCTCGGAACAACTGTCATTAGGCCCACTGAGGCTCAGAGCGGGTAAGCAGTCTGCCCAAGGTCACCCAGCTGGTGTGTGGCTGGAGCTGAGATTTGAATTAAGGGCTGTCTGATTCCATTTTTAACCACTTTGGTGTACTGCATGCAGAATGAGATGGGGAGGGGGAGGGGGGGCCTAGTTCTGGGCAGGGGTGGGGCTGGGGCTCAAACCCTAGGGCTGCCTCACAGCTGCAGGACCTGGCCCTGAACCTCCCAGCTCCCCCTCCCTCCCTTTTCCCTTCCCCATGGCCCGTCAGTCAGTCTGTGGGGCTCAGCACCCCGGACTGAGTTGGGGGAAGAGGAGAGAATGGGGAGATTTGTTTGCAGAGGTTCCCAGGGACGTACAATCCCACAGACCCCCCTGGATTCTCCTGGCCCCCTCTGGCTGCATGAACTCCCAGCTCATGAAATCCTCAGCATCAGATCTGGAGAGGAGCCCGTGGAGATCAGCTGGTCCAACCCCCTCATTTTATAGATAATAATTATGATGATTATAGACCATGGCAGCGATTCACAAAGGGCTTTCACATCTGGGTTGCCTCCGACGTGCGCCAGAACCCTCAGGGCCGGCAGGACTCGCCTTGCCGTTGTTGTTCTCCTCACTTTGAGGCTGAGGAAACTGAGGTTCAGAGAGGTGAAGGGATGGGCCTCGGGGCACAAGCTGGACTCCAAACCCGGATATTGCTTCGCCTGAGCCCACTGCACCATCCCGTGTCCCCCGAGACTTAGAGCCCACGTGGCGTGGCTCCAGGACTGCACCCTGCCTTAGGGACAGTGTTGGGGGCGTCTCTAGGGGGCGCTGCTTCTGAGACGTCTGTGTGGGCACGAGGCAGGTGTCAGGTGAAGCTCCGGGACTCCCAGTGATGCCTGCCTTCCTCCCCTGTCATGGGAATACACCACCCCCTCCCTGCCGAGAGTGTAGACTGGGGCAGAGCTGTTTCCTAGGGGCCTCTCCACCTGCCATGCCCATGGGACCCAGGCTGCCCCCCAAATCAGACTGAGAAGGCACCTTGGAGAGCCCTCATTTTACAGAGAAGGAAACCGGGTGCCAGAGGGGTAGGGACCTGCCCACAGTCTCACGGAGCCAGCGGCAGAGCTGGGCCTAGGACCTGGGTCTCCTGACTCAGTGTATAGCTGTGCTGGCACAAGTCCAGTAACAGTACTGAGGACAGCCCCCACCTATTGGGCACCTCCTGTGTGCCGGGGCTGAGCACTTTACACTGGATCCTAAGAACAACCCTATAAGGTAAGTACTATTGTTCTCATTACCATCCCCTTATACAGATGAAGAAACTGAGGCTTTGAGAGGTTATGAAAATGGCCCAAAGTCATAAACCAGGAAGTGACAGACAGAGGTGAGAATTCAAACACAGGTCCACCTTACTCCGAACCCATGCTGATGTCAACCCCTGTATGTATTATGATAGGAATAAAATTTATTTTATCCTTTTTGCTCATAGCCAACCTAGGACATCATACGTTCATTCACTGACATTTATGGAGCGCCTTCTGTGCTGAGGGAGACCAGGGAGCTGATCTGGAGTCAGAGGCCAGGGGTTGAGGGTCAGAGATTAGACAGTGAGGTAGGGCGTCTCCAAACACTCCTAGACTCTCTGACCCCGCCAAGGATGGCTGCCCTCCCCACTTCTGTCCCCAGCCTGGCCACAGACTGTGTGTTTGCAACCTCTTTCTCTGCCCTTCCTCTTGCCCACGGTGTCTGCTGTCGCCTGATTGGCTCTTGTGAGAAACGTGGGCATGACTCAGCAGGGGCTTCTGGATTTGGTACACCACCAGGAAGACGGTACGGACAATAGCAACAGCAGCCACGACCTTGCAAGCTCTTCGTGGGCACAAGGCACCGTGCTCAGTCCTCTCTCTGTGTGCATCACCTTGTTTGACGCTCACCATCACCTTGTGAGCCAAGAGCTGGTATACCTCCATTTTCCAGATGTGGAAACTGAGGCTTAGAGCCCCACGGCTCAGGACTGGGCTGGAACCCAGCTCTCTCCAGCTCTGAGGCCTGTGCCCTTACCCCTGACTCACACTGCCCTGCTCTGTGTCCAGGCTCTGTGCCCAGGCTGTGTGTTTGTGCATTTAGAAGCCTGGTTCCTGGAAGGCAGGCTTCAGCCGAGCAGCAAATATTTGTTGAGCACCTACTGTGTGCCTTGGGGAAGTGCTTTGCGAGACTAAAGCTTATGAGGATGGGGAGATAGCACCCAAGTCTTGAGGCAGAGGCTCTTAGGCTTCCAGGGGTGTCAGGGCAGGGCAGCGTGTGCTGTTTGAAGGGCTTTCTTCTTGCAGGAGTGTCCCTGAGAGTGACTCAGAGCTGAGTTACCTTAGGGGGTCTTCCCTGGCCCTTGGGCAAGCCACTTAGTCTCTCAAAAGGCCTCTGTTTCCTGGTCTGTGAACAGGGATGATAATAGCACGTAGTTTACAGGGTGGTCAGGAGGACTGAACCAACGAGAGCGCTTGGTACAGGGCCCCGGGGACTCGTAGCTGCTCTTACTGAGCTGGGGTGCGTGTATGATGGAGGATGAGGTCTTGAGGGGGCGGCAGGAGAGCTGGATCTGCACTATTTGCAAACCTCAGTTTCTCCATCCATCACGGCTGACACACAGCTCTTGTGTAATCTGCCTCAGGGGGCTGTTGTGGAGATCAGCGAGGTCCCAGGGCACGTAGGTGCACCTCCATGGTCTGCACACCGAGGGATCGGTTCCCGGGGGAGAGGGGACGGCGGGAACACGGTGGGCGGCGGCACAGGTGCCACCATTGTAGCGCGCAGGTGTGTCATTGTGGGCCGGGAGAGGCGCTGCAGTTCGCGCCGGGGATTAGGGAAAAGGCACGTTCGGGAGGCCTCCTTCGCTCAAGGTGGGGGAGTGAGGAGTGCGGGGGGCGGGGGTAACCGGAGCGCGGCCGGGAATGCAGGGCGCTTCCTCGGGTCCCAGCCCTCCCCAGAAG
Source organism: Aethalodelphis obliquidens (assembly GCF_003676395.1). NCBI lineage: Eukaryota > Metazoa > Chordata > Mammalia > Artiodactyla > Delphinidae > Aethalodelphis > Aethalodelphis obliquidens. Next base: position 36,210,243 of record NW_020837953.1, read on the forward strand.
AGACGCCCGGGGCGCTGTCCCTGGTCCTGGAGCCCGCCCGGCCCTAGCCCTGCAGTTCCCGTGGTGACCAGCTGAGGGCACCCGGGACCGCGGCGGACTCCTCAGGCCCATTTCAGAACACATGTTTAAAGAGCGTTCTTTATTCTCATGTAGTGGGGTTCCCGGATAATAAGCCTACCCACACACACAATTTAAAAAACCAAACGACACACTGCCCTAAGAGAAGTAAGAGCCCTCACTTCCACAGATAAATAGTCTGGCACGATCACACCACAGGACCTAATGAAGTAACCAAACGCTTGCCCCTGTTTGTATATTAAAAAAATTTAGATTTAAGGGTAGAAAAATCTTATCGTGGTACCTGACTTTAGTTCAGAATGGCTCCAGTAGCTACATCTTTTGAAGACTCAGTCTGTATCAAGCCATACTAAAAAGTCCTCATATGTAAACCAGAGTTAAGTTGTAGGATGGGATAAACAGGCCTTTCCCCAACGTGAATATCTGGGGGGATATTTGATGCACAGCAGGTCTCCTGGCATAGCTTTCCTGGCCTCCACCCACTGAGTGACAGCGGTGACCCCCAGTAACTGCAGAGGACCAAAACCACCCTCGCGTATTTCCCTAATGCCCTTCAGGGGGCAGAGCCGTCCCCGTTGAGAACCATTGCCAAGGTGGGGGCCTTGGCTGGGTGAAGAGGGGTTCACAGCATCCCTGACTGGCTGAGTGGGAGCGTGGCACCTTAAGGAACTGTCGGGGCATCCCATCCCCCATCTTACAGATGGACCAGTAGAGGCCCAAAGCAGGAAGAGATTGTGCTAGGAAAACACAATGAGTGACCAGCTGAGCTGGGAGCCGCAACCCAGATCTCCTGTCCCCCCGGTACGGGGCTCAGTCCGCCCAGCTGCCCCGGGTGGAGCTCTGGGCGTAACTAGTCTCCCTTCCAGTTCAACTTACCTGCTTCTGAAAATGGGCAGGGAGTGCCATGCCCTTAGCAGGGGGGCAGGAGAGGGAGGCTGGCTGGATTCCAGCCTATAATGTGTGAGAGGATCTTGGCTTCCCCTCTCCTTGGGGATGTAGCAGTTGCACACCACTAGAGCCCTACCTTTATTTCTTCCCAATAGTTGGCTGAGCGCTGTGTGTGTGTGTGATGTGTGTGTGCACGTGTGTCTGTGTGTATATTTTGTGTGAACATAATGTGATCTGTGTGGGCCTGTGATTTCTGTGTATGAATCTGTTGTCATTGGTGTGTATTCACATGTGTGTACAAACCCAGCCACAGTCAGTAGGTGAGCGCTCACCGATTTGGGACCTGTGGGTGTGAGTTTGATTTGACCTTAGCATGCGTGTGTGCCTGTGGGTTTGTAAGTGTGGGGCTGGTGTTCATGTGAGCACGTCTGCATGCATTTGACCTTGATATGATCGCTGTAGGCATTAGTTAGATGGATCTGTGCACAGTACAAGGACAAGTGCACGTGTGACCTGGTGAAGTTTCTGTGCAGGTGCGCACACAGGTCCACTACAGACTGTCTTGTTCATCCTCTACCCCTAGTCCCTGAAGAGTGTCAGACACACAGTAGGTTTCTGAATAGGCAGAGGTCTCAGGAACTCGTTGAATGGGATGGCAGTCTCAGAGTCAGGATGGCTGGTTCATTAACTTCACTGGGCAGCCACTTGGGGAGACGGTGTGAGCCAAGCCACACCCACTCCTCCCTCCTTTCCCAGGGCCTAGGGACCCTCCAGGAGACTCCTTTTCCAGGAGCTCAGGGTTTGCAGCATCTTGGGATTGGGTGGGTGTGGCTTGGCTAGAAAGGTCATGAGCTAAGGACAATGATGCTTCGAACCTATGAAATTCTCATTTTTCCGTGATTCAGTCTCTAACCCAGCAAAGTAAAAGTGGGTGTTTTAACAGATGAGCAAGCTGAGGCCCAGAGAGGAAAACTGGTTAACACCGGAGGCTGCCTGGCCAGGCAGGAAGCCCGGGATTGCCCTGCCTCCTGCCCAGGATGCCCCCAGCAGATATCGTGGTTGGGAATGACAGGGGGGAGGGAGAACAGGGGAGGTTGCTGGGGACCCTAGCAAGAATTGACCCCACCAGTCCCATCTGGAGCCCAGACCTGAGATCTTCCCAGGAGCCTGCCCCTCCCTGTGCCCTTACATTTCCATGCTGAGGGTTGGGAAGTGGGAGCTGGAGGCAGGTGGGTGGAACTCCCAGAGTTCAACCCAGGGTGAACTTGGAAAGGGAGCTCTGCAACCCTCCACCCCTGCATCCTTCCCTCCTCCTTCACACAGTCTGGCACCTGTTTGAGCAACTCTGGTGCAAATCTAGGAGGGCTAGAAGGGAGGCTTCCTCCTAGAGGGAGGGCCTGGACCCTGGAGGGCAGCCTGGCTCTGGTTTCTAGGGGAGAGGCTGCAGGGAAAGGAAGAAGGGAGCTCTGTCCCACCCCAAAGACGGTAGTGGCTTCCCAGTGCCAGTCGGCAAGCACCGGTTCTGTACTGCCTAGAGAGTGTTGAGCTCCCTGTCACAGCGGCCAGTGGAGGCTGGACGTCTGGGGACTGTTAAATACGATACAGCGAGGAAATGTCAGAGCCTGGCCTGGCACCTCCGCCCTTACTGCCCCACCTCTGTGTGTGTCTGTGTGTCTGTCTTGGAGGTTGTTTCATGTGGCCACACATAGAGCTGCCCCCTTCTTTCCAACAGCTGCCTATACCGCATGGTGCACTTGAACTTTGATCTATTTATCTGGATGGCTGTTAGTTTGTTTTGGAACTCTTACTAATAAATCTTTGCTAACTCAAAAAAAAAAAATGGTGAGTTCATGTAGTTCGGCCTAATACAAATGATGCTGCAGCAAGTGTTTTATTGAACAAACTCATGCGATTCAAATACTATTCTCAATGCTTTGTAAGTATTAAATTAGTTAATCCTTGGCAAAACCCTTTGAAGTAGGTACTTTTATATTCCTCATCAACCCTATTTTGCAGATGAAGAAATTGAGGCACAGAAAGGTTAAGTGACTTGCCTAAGGTCACACAGCCGACAAGTGGGAGAGCTGGGAGTTGAACCCTGAGAGGGGTCACAAGAATGAGGATATAAGCACTTGCCTTCCTGTCTCTTGTCCTTGGCCATTTATGTTGAGACTCACCTGTGGTGACATAGAGGGTAAATTCTCAGAAGTGGTTTTGCAGGTTCAGAAGGTGCATGTAAATTCTGCTCTTGCTGGCGGGACCAGGAGCTGGCCTGGGAGTGTCCTGAGTGTCGCCGGCTGAGGGACTGTGACACCCACCCCCACCCCACCCCCAGCTCTTGCCAGTGAGGCAGCTGCAGCTGGTCAGAGCCCAAGAGTCCGGAGCCCACACTGGGCTCTTTGTCTTCGGTGGGAACCCTGCAGCCCCCATGGCCCCTCTCAAGGGCCCACTGTCCCAGCACCAGCAGGGCCTCCCGGGGGCCAGGCCCGGCTGGGAAACTTGGCACATCAGAGGCCTCTTGGCCACCCTGCCAAGTGGACATGCAGAGCCCACTCAGGAATCATTCCCACTGAAAAGAGAGCGGCGAGGCTGAGGGAAATGTCCAGGTGGGTGCACCACCCTGGATGGGGCTGGAGTCCTGGGTCGCAGCCCTGACACTGTGCACACCCCTTATGACCCAGGCCCAGTTCCCGGGTCCTTGCCTCCACCCCAGCTCTCTGGGTGCCCCTGCTGCTGCTACCACTTAGGAAGGAAAGACTTTCTCCCTCTTTGGGCCAATCTCAGTGCTCCTAGGGTTTGCCCCTCGGGAGCCCTACCAGACTGCCCTGTGAGGAGTGGGCTTCCCACACTGCCCCGGAATCTGCCACCCTGCCCGGAGCAGAAGGAGCCCAGCCCTGGCTCCAGAGCACCCTGCCAAGAGAGAGCCAGACCCTCCTCTGAGAACCAAACCAAGGGAGTGGTTCTAGGGCTGCGAAAATCATGCTGGCCCTGCCCAGGCTCTGAACTCCGCAAGGGGCTCTTGAGGGCTCCTCCACCCACCAGAATGTGTGGAGAGGAGAAGGGGTCCCGGGTGGGGCAGAGAGAGGGGCTGGCGGGGGGTGGAAATCCACCAAGACAGGAATATTTGCTGTGAGCCAAGGTCTCAGTTTCTTCACATCTGAAATTAGGAGTCTGCTGTGCCCCCCATCCCCCACCTGGGTGAGGCAAACTGTGGAGGCTGGTACCCAGACCAGCCATGTCCCAGGGGAAGATGGAGCTCACTGAGCCCTGGCTCAGGGCCCAGGCGGAACAGCTCCTGAGAGGCTTCTGAAGAATCCCTGCCACCCTGTCGTTGTGCCCTTGGGTGTCCCTTCTCCCTCGTCCCCCCACTGCATCTGTTCCCTGCAGTCCCTCTAAACAGAAAACCCCATAGAAAACCTCAGGTTTCTATGAAGGCCTCCCTGGGTGCAGGGGGTGGGGGCAGAGTGGGTGTTCTGGGAGGGGTGGGTGAGTCCTGGGGACAGGGGCAGTGTCCCCCGTCTCCTGACACACCTTTACTTGGGTCAGGAGAGACTGTGAGTTCTGGGTGAGTTGGGTGCAGAGGAGGGCCTCAGAGTGTTTGTTGAGTGAATGTGTGAACGGCTCTAGAACTTCGAGCCCAGTTTCCCTCCGAAGGGAAGGTTGCTGAGGAACCCAGGATGGATGATTTTCAAGAAGAGGTTGGGGCATCTCCATTCCCCCTCTTCCTCTTCACCTGGGCAAAGAAGGGCTCCTGGGAGTGGGGGATGAGAGTGGGCAATTCCTTCCTTCACTCTTTCAAGAGCAGAGCTTCGACCCACAGTGCGGGACTCTCCTAGCTGACACTTATTTAGCATTTACTGTGTCAGGCCTGGGCAGAGCGCTCCACACACATTAACTCACCACAAGGGCCCCGCGGGATTCGTCCTATTTTACAGATGAGAAATTCGAGGTACAATGCAGACCATTTTGACCCTGGATTCCAAATTCTGGACCCGGCTCACTATGAGCTTCCCCTTCGTGATGACAGGGGGACAAATCCGCCGACAGAACCGGAAGGCTCTAGGGGGGATGGAAGAGGGTGTCGCCTCCAGAAGAGGGTCTGCAGCCCGGTACGCCCTGGTCTGGGGGTGGAGGGTTGGCCTTGTCCTAACCTCTCCCCGACCCCCGCTACCGCCGAGGCCCCGCGCGGCCCTCCCGCCTCCCCGCCCCGAGGTCCCAGCTCGGAAAGTCCAGCAAATCCCCTGCCCCCGGCCCGAGGGCGGCGCGAACAAGCGGCCCTTTCTGCGCGCGGCTGCCGACAGCTGGACCGCAGCCCGCGGGGGCGCGGACAATCCCGGGGCTTGTGGCCGGGGGCGGGGCGGCCCGGGTTGCCAAGGTGACCCGGGCGCGGGGAGGCGGCTCCGGCTCGGCGCGGGCCGGACGGGTGGCGCGGGCGGTGGCAAGCACCATGAGCGGCCGGAAGCGCAGCTTCACCTTCGGGGCCTACGGAGGGTAGGTGCGCCGGGCGGGGGCGCTCGTGCGCGCGCGGGGGTGCGCGGGGAAGGGCGGGGGGCGGGGGACGCGCGCGCCCGCGGGTGTCTGCCTTGGTTTCTGTAGTTGTGAATTTGTGCTTAGGTGTGAGGTGAGCGGTTTGATGTCAGTACGTAACTCGTAGGACTGGGAAGTCTGCGTGTGCGTGTGTGTGTGTTCCGATTGGGTGCCCCTGTGCACGCGTGGGGACGCGAGTGGCCGCGGGCATTTCTGTGTTTGTGTCTAAGTGTGTGACAGTGTTTATGTGTATGACTGTGTGTGGACCGGCAGGTGGGCCTGTGTGTGTGCACTCCTGGGTGCACGTATAGGTCGTGGGGGTGGGAAAAGGCAGGTCAAGGGGAGGCCCTGCAGGGGCCCTGACTTGGGCTCTGAAGCTGCTGGGCCCCAGCAGTGAGGCTTTGGAGGAAGGGAACCTAGAAGCCATTAGGAGGCCCCCGCCCACCTCCACCCCTGGGTACCTCGCTGCCCCTATCTCAGGCTGCCTGGCTCTCAGGAACCCCCTCCTCCCAGGGCTGCTGGCTGCCTGGACCTGGAGACCTGTGGAGGCGGGGGGAGTCAGTGGTGTCTGGTCCATCTTGGGGTCACTGTTCCTCCTGACCCCAAATGCCCACCCCAGAGGAGTGCAGAGGTGGGCTGGGAGGATCCTTGCCTTCAGCAGAGGTTTGGTAAATTGGAAGGAAGACTGGGTAGACAGACTGGCCAGAACCCCTTCCCTGGCTGGCCAAGCAGTTGCATAACCTTCACCAGGCCCTGCCTCCCTGTGGTCAGAGGGACACACGGGACCCACCTTTTGGGTGCAGAGCATTTGGGGCTCACACTGTAACACTGCAGAATATGTGCTCTTTGATCTGAGGGGATTGTGTCCAAGGTACTCCCCTCTCTGGACACCCAACCTCCAAGGGGACCCCGCAGAGGGGCTGGGTGGGGTGGGAGACAAGAGGGCTGCCCTCCCTGCCTGGGGCCCTGCTAGCCATCAGGTGATGGTCCTGGGTTGAGCCCTGAGCCTCCCGGTCAGCTGACACCGAGAGGCAGCCGGGCAGTGGGGCTGCATTCTGTTGTGTGACCTTGGGCGAGTCCTGGCCTCTCTGGCCTCACTTTCCCCATCTGCAGAGTCCGCATTAGCTGATCCCTGGGAGACCCCAGCCCTGCCTCCCCAGAAGATGTCTCCTTAGCTGGCGGAATCCGGTTTGGGGCCCCTTTCCGGTTCTCCTCTGGCCTCTGACCAGGAGGCAGGAGTTGTTTGTTGTCCCAACAGCTGCTGAGCCCCTCGGCCCCCAGCTGGGCTGGACGCTGGAGCCCTCCCCTATCTCAAGGTGCCCTCAGAGGGCAATGGGGGGAGCCTCTGGGAGGGGGCGCTGCCTATACACCCTCTCTAATGCTGGACCTGGAGAGAGTGGGGGAGACGAGGCCAGCGGGTGGCCCCTGAGCTCTGTGGGCTTGAGGTCTTCCTCTGGTTCTGCTCTGGGTTGGGGGTGGGTAAGGAGAGGAAGCCCCCCATGGGTCTCCTGCGCCCAGATTCCCAGGCGTTTGTCCCCTGGGTGGATGTGAGTGAGCTCCAGCTCCGGGATCGAGGCAGGCCACTGGGGAAGTAGAGGGGGGTGTTCTTCCTGCCCACCTTTACAAATACCCACACCCTTCAGTCCCGTCTGGAAACACTCTAAGTTGGTCCAGCCACACCCCTACATCCTTGCTCTGATCCCAAACTGCTGTAGTCACTGTCCCACCCCACCTGTTCCAGGACATCCCATGCTGAACCCCACCCCTGCTGCCACCCCATAGCCTGGTCCTGGGCCCCTGCTCCCCCGTCCCCAATCCTGTCTCTCTTCCTTTCTTCTTCACCCCACAACTTCACATGTCCCTAAACTGACATTAGGGCCCCTGCAGCCTATGGGGGATGGTGACAGTGCGTCAGGCACCTTAGAAGCAATACCTCCTCTAGGCCCCTCTGCAAGGGCGGTGGTGAGTTAGGATTGGCCTGATGTGCTGGGCGAGGCCTGGTAAGAGGGTCTGCCCCCCTCACCTGCTGTCCCTCTTGCTGTGTTTCAGGGTGGACAAGTCCTTCACCCCTCACCGGAGTGCGTGGTGAGTACTGAGGGGCTCTCGGGAGGGGCTGGGCTGCTTGGCCGAACTTTAGAGACACTCCCAAACCATTACTGCCCCCTGTAATGCCAGGCCAGACCCCACCAACCCTCCACCCATCCTCTGCAGGCCTTGGAGTGGGCAGACCCTCTTACCAGCTCTGTCCCATCACCACAGTTCTTTCTAGAGCTCTGCCTTGGAGTCAGGCAAATCAGGTTAAATCTCAGCTCTGCCATTGCCTGTGTGACCTTCAGCAATTCACTCACCTCTGTGAACTTCAGAGCTCTAATCTGTGAAATGGGGACTAAAATGCCTATTTAGCAGAGCGAAAGCTGTACCCAAAAAAAAAAGCAAAACAGGGCCTGGCAGAGTGTAGGCCACCAGTGAAAGGGTTTCCTTCCTTTCCTCTATTCTTTCCCATCTCATGGTGTCTCCTGGCCACTGACCCCCAAACCCTCTACTTCCACTCCATACATAGCCTTCAGGACGCCCTCCTCCAGCCCATTTCCTGTGTCTGAGGCTGCCTCTCTCTGGAGGAGGAAGTGTCTGCAGCTTCCCCAACACTGTGAGTAGTGGGTGGAGGTGCAGCCTCACCTCGGGATTCACACCCCCCAGCCCGATGCCCCAGCAGGCGGGTGCCTCCCGGCTTCCCTGGCACCGGCATCACTTGGGTCCGGCTGGCTGCTCCTGCTGCCACTTTAACTCCAGCAGGAAAGCCCCCAACTGCTCTGGCTTCTGCTTTCTGCCCCTGCTGAGGGCTTCCTGGGGTCCCCAGGCCCTGCAGTGCCCCCCAGCTGCTGGATGACTCCTATCTGGCACCATTGCCTTACCTGCTGCCAAGAGCTCCCTAGGAAGCCACACCTGGGGCAGGAGGCAAACGGGGTGCCCAGGCTGAGCTCCAGGGCCTGCCCTTTTATTTTCCTCTGATGCTCTCTGTGCCACCTGGAGCCAGTTACTCTCCCTCTCTGGGTTTTGTCTCCTGCTGCTGTGCCTCTGCTACGTGCAAAGCCAGTTTGAGTCTCTACCATGTGCAAGGCCATATGCCAAGCCCAGCGCAGGGGTAGGGCGAGGAGAGATACAGATGGAGGTGAGAAAAGTGCCCTTTCTGTCAAGGAGTTCAATAATAGTATCCCAACAACTGCCATTTGTCAAGAACCTGCTGTGCACTGGGTACTGTTAGGTGCTTGAATTGCATCATCTCACGTAATCTTTCCCACATCGCTGAGTCAGGGACTACTAGCCTTAACTACAGATGAGAAGAATGGTGCATGGAAGGGGTAAGTGACTTGCCCGGGTTCACACAGCTAGTCAGTGGCAGAGCTGGGATTTGAATCTTGATCTTCCAGGCTCTGTGCAGAGCCCAGAGTCTCACTCACTCCGTCCCAGGGCCTCCAGGCCACAGGGCAGATCTGACAGATGCACCTGAGGGAAGACTTGAAGATGGAGGAGGACTCAGAAGGATGGAGGAGTGACTCAGAAAGCCCACTCTAGGGAGCCTTGAATGAAGAGTCAAAGAGACGAGGGTCTAGGACTAATAGTAACTAACCACTGTGCGACTTTGGGCAAGTCCCTTCCCCTCTCTGGGCCTCAGTTGACACATTTACAAAATAAGGTTCTGGGATGACCAGGACTTGCCCATCACCCACAATGCCTTGCCCCACGCCCTCCTTGCTGGAGCTGCTGTCCTTGGTGCTAGCCCCTAGGCCCTCTCTTCCCTCATCCCCAAGCCAATTGCTTAGCCCCCAGCCTGTGCCTGGCATCTAGGTAGTGCCCTGTAAGTGGGTGGTCACTTTGACTATCGGTTATGATCTTCTGGCATTCAAGGCCTGTCTCCACCTCACCTTCCAGGCTGGCACTCACTTCTCCCATGCCCTGCATTTCCGATCAATGGGAATATGGTCCCCATGAGCACCACCTCCAGGCTTTGGCTCACATTGTCCCCTCCTCTCGACCTGCCCTCCCCTCCCATTTCCACAAGCCCTCACCACACCTGCAGCCCATCTTTATCACCATTTGTTGAGTGTTTGCTTTCCTGATCCCCACACCTCCTCTTTTTCTCCTTGAATGCCGTTTCTGCTGCTTACCATGCTTGTAGAGCACACAGTAGAGCTTACTCCTAGTGCAGTGGAAAGGCCATGGCCTTTGGAGTCTGACAGACATTGATTTGAATCTGCCTCTGTCACACACTAGTGGTGTGACCTTGGGCAGGTCACTTCCCCTCTCTGAGCCCCATTTGGTGCTCAATGGTATTTAATGAATTGGATCTTTCAGCGAGTTAACCTCAGTTGAGTTGAACGAATCCACACAAGAGTGTGGTGTGAGGCAGGGTCTGAGGTCCTTGAAAGCAGAGGTTGCTTGAGTTACTTTTGACTTAGGCCCACTTTCCAGCATGAGTCCCATAAGAGCTGGGCTGTACTCTTCTCATCTCTCCATCCTCCACACAGTCTTGCCCAGCTGCCCAAACCCAGTAAATGCTTAATGAATGTTTGTGGGATTGAATTGAATGTGTCCAGAGGGTGGAAGAGGTGAAACCTTGTCAGGTAGACTGAGAGGGGGTGTGGTTTTCACCACGTATTTTTTTTTTTTTGCGGTACGCGGGCCTCTCACTGTTGTGGCCTCTCGCGTTGCGGAGCACAGGCTCCGGACGCGCAGGCTCAGCGGCCATGGCTCACGGGCCCAGCCGCTCCGCGGCATGTGGGATCTTGCCAGACCAGGGCACGAACCCGCGTCCCCTGCATCGGCAGGCGGACTCTCAACCACTGCGCCACCTGGAAAGCCCTCACCGTGTATTTTTAAAAAGGATTAAGAGGTAGGGGCTTGGATCAAGGGAGCAGTGAGGCCTGGTAGAGACCAGACGTGATCATGGCTGGATTCCCCTACCCCCTGCCTCTCATCAGCAGATTATCTACAGTGAAAGAACACAGAACAAGTGTGCAAATGCCAAGGAATGAGGCCCAGTAGGGGGATTAGGAGCCAGTGGGATAGTGGGTGACTCTGGTTCCGCAGCCCTAATGGACATTACGGTGGATTCAAATGGTGGGGGGAGGAGGGAGGTGGAACAGTGTCAGAGTGGGGGAATGGCTAGGTGGAGTTGTGCAGGGAAGGTGGGTTCTGGAAATACCCTGGGAAGAGGAGGTTCAGCTTTGACCTTAAAGCTGGGCCCCTGGGAGGAGGAGCAGGACCTGGCAAGGACTCAGTGCCAGTGCCTGCTGGGCATTTTACTGTGGTGACCTCATTAAGTCATGATGACAGTCCTGAAAGTTGGCCTTAGTGTCCCCTTTATAGAGGCCAAAACCAAGACTGAGCACGTTGAAGACTCTGGCCCAAAGTTGCACAGCTGGCAAAGGCTGGATTTGAATCCAGCTTTTCCTCCTGCCAGGGAAGGGTCCTTGGCCAGAGACAAGGAAGCCACAGGAATGAGAAAAATCCTGGTTATGCGGTGAGAGAGGAGGACGAGGAGAGTGAGATAATCCTGGAACACCTCCAAAGCAGAGGGCACTGCCCAGCCCCCTGTGTCCCACCGGGAGGGCCTCTCTGGTCACTGAGATATTTCCCCGTGATAGTAATGGTACCAGTTGCTCCCATATATGAAACATTTCCCCGGTCTCAGGCCCTGGGCTGAGAACTTCATTTAAATTATTTCATTCCATCCTCATACCAGCTTTACAAAGTAGAGACTATTACTATCTGTCTCCCATTTTACAGATGAGGAAACTGAGGCTCAGAGAGGGGACCTGGCTGGCCCAGGGGAACACAGTCCGTGCGTGGTGAACAAGACTGGCAGCAGGGTCAGCCTGAGCCTGTACCTTTAGCTCCAGCTCTCCTGGAGGCTGCCTGTGCTGACTGGGGGTCTTGGGTGGGCAGCCCCTGTCAGGTGGTTCCTTTCTGTAATCACTGAGCCGGAGGCCCTGGGCGGCGGAGGGAGCCTGTGTGCTGCTGCAGGAAGCATGAGGCTGGCCTCATTAGTGGTTCTGAAATGCCAGGCGGGCACAGCCTGCTGGGCCTCCTTTTCTATTATGCATCTGGTGGGCAGGACCCCGGTGGGCAGCTGGCAGAGCACAGGACAGGGGAGCTAGCTACCACTTCTTGAGCCCACACCTGCCACCACACCTCTGAGCAGGGATCCCCCAGGGCGAACGCCAGGGCAGCTCCTGCCTCATTCCCCCAGCCCAGCCTGGGTGAGGGGGTTCCACAGGGGACAGGAGCGTGGATGCTGGTGCCCAGCTCATTAGTCTGCCTGTCTCAGCAGCTACTTCTGAGAGAGGCTGGGACCTTGATTGAGCTGAGAGTCATTTGGGACTAGGGTGGGCAGAGGCAGGCTGCTATAGAGTCTTAGGTGCACAGGCTCCTGGCTGCACAGCACCTCGGAGCGACGGTAGTCTTGGTCACTTATTCATCATTCATTCAGCTATAAGGAACTACCGAACACCTACTGTAAGCCAGACACAGTTCTAGGGACTGCAGATTCAGTGGAGAACGAGACAGGCGCAGTCCCTATCTTCAGAGAGATTGATTTGGTCAGTTCTTCACCTCTGAACCTCAGTTTCCTCATGTGTAAAACAGGGAGTAGGGGAGACAGTCTATAAATAGACGCCCCCCCAAAATAGCAAAAGACAGACTCTGATGGTTGCTAGCAAGAGCTGACCCTTACTTGGAGCTTAGCCAGCATGCTGTGTTCCAAAGCCCTTTCCATATATTGATGAATTGAATCCTCACAACCCCATGAGGCAGGTACTGTCATTACTCCTGGTTTAGGGCTGAGGAAACTGAGGCATAGAGAAGCCAAGTAACTTATTCAAGGTCTCTTGGCCAGGCTGAGATTTGAACACAAGCAGCTGGGCTCCAGCTTGTGCATCACCCTGTACTGTGAAGCTGTGGGCTGAGGGATGGAGTCATGGAAGGCTTTTCCGAGGAGGTGGCATTTGAACCAAAATCTGGAGAATGAGAAGAGCCACTTGAGAAAGCAGCAGATGCAAAGGCCCTGAGGCAGGAGTGAGTTTGGTGTGTCCTCAGAACAGGAAGGAGGCTGGTGTGGCTGAAGAGATGTGGGAGAGTGAAGCCAGGGGTGGATTTAGAAAGGGGGAGGGGCCAGACTGAGAGTCTCGCAGGCAGAGTAGGAGTCTGGCTACAACATCAGTGACTGACATGCAGAACCACAGAGTCTCAGACTCTTGGCTTTGTGAAATCTTAGAATCAGAGAATTTGGGCCTCCTAGAATCTTTGGAGATGGAAGAAATGTTTGAGGCACCCTCCTATGGCCTCCCACTAAACAAGGAACCCTCCCTTGGTTCACAACCCTTTGAATATTGGAAGAAGACTGTGGGGGGCCCCTGAGGAGATCGTACCTTTTTTTCAGTGGCTTTGTAGCCCTCCTGAAGCTCATCGTCCCTGGCTGAGACCATCATGACCTCTTGGCAGCTCCTTGACTAGCCTTTGTCGCTCACTCCTAGTGATGGGGGGCTCACTACCCTTGAAGTATCCCATTCCATTCCTGAGCAACTCAGATGGATTTCAAAATTCTTCCTTACTTCAAACCAGCTGCCTGAGCTAGATGCACCTTCTGGGTGTCCCATCCCTGACAGTGGCCCTTTAGTGAGACAAGGATGGGGATTTTATATCCCCAGGTCCACTCTTTCTTGTCTAAACAGTCACTCATCTTAGCCCACCCTCCTTTACATCCTCTATTTAGCTCAGTTTGTGCAGGCCTCGAAGCCCCCTTAGTTGTGCCTCTCTGCCTTCCTAGGGCCAGACAATGCCCACTCCTGGGGAAGGCCACTTCTTGGGCAGGGGGGATGCCTAGGAGAGACTCCAGACCAGAGAGGCCCCCTCTTCCAGGAAAGAGGCCTCCCTAACTTGAGGAGATAAGAGAAAGTCTCCTTCAGATGGGTTTTGGTCCTGGGTCTGCCGCTATGTTTCTGTGTGACCTTGGGAAGTGAATCCCCGTCTTTGGGCAGTTTCCCCATGCCCACCTTCGGCACAATCAAGAGGCAGAGATGGGGGACTTCCTTGGCAGTCCAGTGGTTAAGACTCCGCGCTTCCACTTCAGGGAGCATGGGTTCGATCCCTAGTCAGGGAATTAAGATCCTGCTTGCTGCGAGGTGTGGTCAAGAAAACGGGAGGCAGAATGGTCCTGGAGGGCACTTGCAGCTCTAAGTTTCCCAGTCTGGTTGGCCCTGCTTGCCTCTACATCCTGGCAACGCTCAGGCTTAGGTCCCTTTGTTTGGGAGGTGCAAAGAAAGATGGGGGTTCTGTTTTCAGGCAGATCTGAGTCCAGATACCAACTTCAACTTTTCTTACTTGCTGTGTGGCCTTGCCCAAGCTACTTTTGCCTCTCTGAACCTCAGATTGCTCATGACAATAAGAACCAGGCTCCGTACCCCACGGGGGGCTAAGAATGAAATAAGTTCATTGTGTGCACTCAGTGGATGTTTTCCCTCTCCCTGAGCATTTGCATTTTGAGAGAAAAGACACATTAAACCAAAGAGAGACTCATTAAAATTTTAGTGCTAGAATTTTAGGCACTGTGGAGGTGGCTTATTTTAGAAGTGATTAAGGAGGGGACCTTTCTGATATCCCTAAATCCCATAAAGACTTTCCTCTGCTCAGGGTCTCTCCCAAGACAGTCATTCCTTCATTTAGCAAATTAATTCAACAAATATTTAATGTGGGAATGCCCTCCAAGGGCCAACCAGACCCCATGCTGGACACTGGGGACATGGCAATGGAGATGACAGACAAGGCCACTCGCCTCGTGGAGTTCAAGGGCAGGGGGGAGAATAAGGAAAGAGAGCGTTCTAAGGGGGGGGGGTGATACGTGTTGATGGGGCAGATGTGGGGAGTTCTGAGAGCTCAGAGAAGGACTCCTCTCCCCTACCTGGGAATCAGGGGAGGCTTCCTGGAGGAGGTGACCCAGAAGCTGAAACTCACAAAACAAGTTGAAATGGGCCAAGTGGCAGAGTGTCTGTGCGTGTGTGGTGTGGGAGAGAGGGCCAGTGCCAAGAGAGTGTTCCAAGAAGAGGAGGTGGCAGGTCAGCAACGTGGAGGAGAAAAGCATTTGGTGGCACTTACTGGGCACAGGACGGAACTGGACCTGGCAACAGACAGTGGGAGAGGCAACCACCAGCTCATGTCCCTGTTAGCCCCACTGGGACTTCCTGTGGGTGCCCTAGAGGGTCTGAACCCCCAAGCCACGATGGGGCAGAGGCCTGCCGGGGCTGCCTGTCACCCACTGTAAGATGGGCACTCCCCACTGTAAGGGCTGCCCTGCTCTGTGCTGTCAGTCTGGGGCTGTGTACAATGGAGGATAACTTCTCTGGGTCTTATAAATTGAAGACCATAAAAGCACCTACCCTGAAGATTGTTGTGGGGATTAAGTGAGAAATACATGCCAAGGTCCAAAACCAAAGTGATGCCAGCGATCGTGGTCCCTGCCGTGTCATCCTTACAAGCTGGTCCTTGCAGTGGGGGCAGAATCGCTCAGTGTGGACTCTGCCCTCTGGAAGTTCACTGCCTGCCGGGAGGCAAGACCTGCCCACACTTGAGCATGCTCCCAGCCATGGGCACTGACCTTGACACTGGCCCTGAGAATGCTGGTTTTGCAGCCAGCCAGGTCTGCACTGAGTCCTGGCTGGGTGACCTTGGGCAGTACCTCCCTGGCTGAGCCATGGTTTCTTCCTTTGTGCAGCGGGGTTATTAGTTGTCACCACCTCAGGGTGAGAGGAGTGAGGAGGTGTTTTTAAAGGGCCAGCGCAGCCTAACAGTGCAGCTCTTTCAGACCATGGGAAGCCCCGGTAACCTGCAGAAACAGCACTCTCACTCTCTGAGGCTCATTTTCCTATCTATAAAATGGGAAGGTTAGCTACAAAACACTGTCGTGCTGGGGTTCTAGTGGAGTCTGATAGTCCCTAATCTTGACCTGGTCTGACTGATTGCTGTGTGACCCTGGGCTAGAGACTTAACCTCTCTGAACCTCAGTTTCCACACCTATAAACAGGGACAATATTCACCTCACAGGATCCTTTCAAGGATTCGTTAGCCATTTGCTTGTTGTTTTTTTGCAAATAAATTTGTTTATTTTATTTATTTATTTTTGGCTACATTGGGTCTTTGTTGCTGCCCGCAGGCTTTCTCTAGTTGCGGCGAGCGGGGGCTACTCTTCGTTGTGGTGCGCAGGCTTCTCGTTGCGGTGGCTTCTCTTGTTGCGGAGCACGGGCTCTAGGCACGCAGGCTTCAGTAGTTGTGACATGCAGGCTCAGTAGTTGTGGCTCGCAGGCTCTAGAGCGCAGGCTCAGTAGTTGTGGCGCATGGGCCTAGTTGCTCCACGGCATGTGGGATCTTCCCAGACCAGGGCTTGAACCCTTGTCCCCTGCCTTGGCAGGCAGATTCTTAACCACTGCGCCACCAGGGAAGTCCCTCGTTAGCCATTTGTTCATTCAACAAATACTTATCAAGTCCCTGCCACGTGTCGTCTAAGAATTGGGGATACAGCGGCGAACCTGAGGTGCCTGGTGTGTGGCCTCATACAGGTCACCTTCCAATGCAGGAGACAGATGCAAAACGAGCTAATGGGCAAATAAGGTGAATTCACATGGGTAGTGGGTAGTGCGTGACAGGGTGGCTGGGGAGGGGATACCCTTTGCTAAGGGTATCGGGGAGGGTCTCTCAAGGCCTGAATGGGAAGGAACTGACTGTGGGAAGTGTGATCCAAGCAGAGGGCGGAGTATGTGTAAAGGCCTTGGGGCAGGAACAAGATTCCTTCCCTTCCCCAAATCTGGAACATTCCAGATCATCTCCTGACAGCATGTGGAAGGTGGCTGAATAGGCAGGGGTGTTGGAGGCCCATCCTCTCTCAGAAGAACTGCTGCTCACGAGGCAGGCCTGGGGGAGGGGGGTGGGCAGGCATGCAAGACCAGGCTTGGGTTGGGCCTCCCGTGAGATGGGGCGTGTGGCAGAAGGCGGAGCCTCTGAGCCCGCAGGGGTGGGGCCGACTGCAGGGGTGGGGCCGACTGCAGGGCACAGGCAGGAGGCCAGCCTGGCGACCACCTGGCTGATCCCCCTGCCCAGAAGTATTCTGGGGTCTGGTGCAGAGACCCGGGGCCTATTTCAGGAGGAGTTTGGGGGAGGGGAGCAAAGGAACCTTGGCTGGCTTTCTCTCTCTCTGCAGCCAACCTGGGCCTGAGTACCAGTCATAGCGTGCTCCGGCGTTTCCCAGATCTGGCCCACCCATGGGCCAGAGGTTCTTTGAGATGCCCCCTATACACACGCACATTTTCCCTGTGCACACTCCTAGACTTGACTCTTGTCCAGGCAGCTTCGTCACGAGCATACAGCTGTATACACATTCACTCGTGTAGCATATCATAATCGGGCAGCGACTGTGTGCCAGGCCCCCAAACAGGTCGGGTCCACACTGCAGAAGCCCCGTGATCTGATAATCACACTGTGACAAGTGCAAACCCGGGACAGGCTTCTGGGAAAGCTGGTCAGGGTAGGGGCAACCTGACCCAGTCTGAGGAGGGGGCTCCAGAAAGACTGTATAAGAGTGTAGCATGTGGCTTCCCTGGTGGCGCAGTGGTTGAGAGTCTGCCTGCCGATGCAGGGTACACGGGTTTGAGCCCTGGTCTGGGAGGATCCCACATGCCGCGGAGCAACTAGGCCCGTGAGCCACAACTACTGAGCCTGCGCGTCTGGAGCCTGTGCTCCGCAGCCGCGATAGTGAGAGGCCCGCGCATCGCGATGAAGAGTGGCCCCTGCTTGCCGCAACTAGAGAAAGCCCTCACACAGAAACGAGGACCCAACACAGCCAAAGATAAATAAATAAATAAAAATTAAAAATGAATATCTGCTTATAAAAAAAAAAAGAGTGTAGCATGTAGGTGTGATGGGGGATGACGGGGGAGGGTGGAACAGGTGGAGGGTACGGTGTGTGCAAAGGCTGGGAGGTGGGACAGACGCTCAGGGCCTCGTGGGCCACGTGAGGCAGTCGAATCTCCATCCTGCACGTGGCGGGAAGCCACGGGGGGGCTTTTAGGCAGGTGGATGACGTGATAGACACAAACATGCTCGCCTACAAACCCACGCACGCCCCAGACACGAGCGTGTTTTCTCCCACCCACACTTCACGTTCCTGCCAGGCCTCCCACCTACATCCTCACCCACGGAGTTGCACACACCCTGTCGCACCAGCAGGCAGCACTGCAGAAAACCCCGTGCCGGCTCCCAGCAAAAGTGTCAGACACTCGCCCCAGCTGCTTGCTGATTTTGTGGAGCAGCGCCCTCTGATCCAGCCCTTTGCACACTCCACATTTGCACAGATGTGCACGTGCCCCCTCCCAACCACCCCCACAGTGTGCAGGATCATAACCCTCCCCTGCACATGGAAGGTGGCTCCTAGCTTGGGCAGTACTTTCATACGCGTTATCTCACTGAATTCTCCCAGCAGCCCTGCGTGGAGGAATTATCAACACCATTTTACAGCTGAGGAAACTGAGGCTCAGAGAGGTGAAGTGACTCTCCCCAGGCCACACAGCTAGAGCTTGGCCAAGTCAGGATTTGAACTCAAGTCCATCTGGCTTCTAGATCTGTCCATTGGTCCAGCCAGACTCAGGAGCACGCATCTGTGTTCCTCTCCTCTCCAGGCTTTCACTGAGAAGGCGGCAAGGAACTTAAAACGCCAGTTTCTTCCAGAAACACGTTGATCAACTTGGAAAGTTATTTAGAGCCCCAGTGCAAGTGAGGCCTTGGGGCGGTGGTTCCAGGGGTGGGGCTGGGCACCTGCCAGCCTGCTAGCCTGGGGCAGCTCGGGGCTGGGACCTGACGCCAGGAGCAGAGGCTTCATTTATTTGCATTTGCAAATGAGGCAGACAGCCTTGTCTCCGCACAGGCTGACCGTGGCTGGCCTGGCTCCCAGGACCTGACAGCTGAGGTCCCAGGGTATAGCCCCCGAGCCCAGCAGCCTGGATTGCTTCTCTCCTGCCTTCTCTCCTCCCTGCCCCTCAGAGCAGAGTGCCTTGTGTAGGAGAAAGAGCGTGGGCTTCAGAGCCAGCCAGAACGAGGGTTACAGCCCAGCTCTCTCACTGCTGCTGGGGGACCTTGGCCATGTTGTTTAACCTCCCTCTGTGTCAGCTTCTCCTTGGAATACGGAGTGAAGAGTATCTCTTTCTTAAGATGATTGAGGAAGGTAAAGGAGTCAGGTACTCAGCTGACTCAAAGGACTCAGTTCTTTTAATCTTTCTTTTTTTTTTTTCTAATGACAAAAATAATCAGTGCTCGTTGTAAAAATCCAAACAATACAGAGAAATATATCCTGTAGAAGGCAGAAGTTCCTAGTGGTCCTGTTGCCCAGAGATAACCCATGTGAACTTTTACATGTAATTTAAAATTTTTGCAAGTGAGATTTTTTGGGGGGCAGCCTGTTTTTTTTCACTTAACAGTATACCTCAAATTCCCTTTTCCGTCAGGACTAGAGACCTCCTTTGTCACCACTGCATGGTCTTCCCTGGTTTGCACATGACTTGTGTATTTAATCAGCTTCCAGGTTTCAGCTGTGGCAAACCCTGCTGCAGTGAATGTCCTCTGTTCATATATTTTTGTGCTTTTTTGTAAGTATTTCTGGGGGATAAATGCCTAGAAGTGGAGTTGCTGGGCCAAAGAGTGTGCACATTTTCATCCTTAATGGGTGTGGCAAACAAACCGGCAGAGAAGTAGCAGCAATCCATGTGTCACGGGAGACCCAGGAAAGTCCATCTCCTCGAAAGAATGGGAATTTATCCACTGCCTCTGCCTTTGACCACAGACCCTGGAGTCAAGAGGAATCGATTCCACATGTGGGAGGTGCCTGGCAGGTCATCTAGTGAACCCCCATGCTCCCATTATTCTCCCTGTTCCCATACTTTGGCATCTCCCCCCTTCATCCCTTCCTGCCTTTGCTTGACGGGGAGCTCAGTACCTTACACGGCTCTATTCATCACATTATTTCTCATGTTGGACTCTGGTCTACCTTCTCACGACTTTCACCCAGGAGACCTGCCTCAGTCCTCAGCAGCCTACAGAGGAAGGAAAAAAGGAGGAGAGAAGGGAAGGCCAGGAAATGCTCATGGTTAATATTTACATACTTTACATGTATGAACTCATTTAATCCTCACGACAACCCTTGGAGGCAGACACAGTTGTTACCCCCAAATTATAGATGAGGAAACTGAGGCTCAGAGAGATTAAGTAACTTGCCCAAGTCCCACAGCTGTTAAGTGGCAGAGCTAGGATATAAACCCAGGCAGTCTGGCTCCAGGGCCCACACCTCTGATGTTATGCTGTCTCTCCGGGCAGGAGCTTGTAATTTATTGAACAACACCTACGGTATTCTCAGCTTCTGCTCACCAGTGGCCTGGAACCCATGAGGGAGCAAACCCACTGGCTAGGAGGAAGACGGATAGATTTAACAAGGCCTCAGCACTGCAGGGTTTAGCATCTGAGCAGTGAGGCCACAGAGCAGCAGGCACAGCTAAAGAACAGTCCGGGCAGTGTCACTGGGCTTTGCTTTGAGGTGGGTGAGGCCTGGCTCTGATGCCAACGCCCAGCACCATTGTCTGGCCCAGAGCGGGCGTCAGGACGTGTGTCCTGAATGAGTGACTAAGCACAGGAATGAAGGGCACACGGGGGAGTGGGTGGGTGATGGAGTGAGTGAGTGAAGGAATGCATGGAGTTCAGCAAGGGAGACCCCCTGGGCGGCAAAGGCTGGGAAAGAACGATAAGGTTAAGGAGGGAGGCGGAGCGCGGGTGGCGCTAAGACTGAGCAGCCGATGGGTGCTGGGAAGGCCCCTGCTCACGAGCTGGGTGCTAAGGGCGGCGGCCTGTGCCGGCCCATTGGTAAGTTGTCCTGTGCCCACGTGGGCAAGGGCTAGAGCCGCTGGGTTTGGGCGTCGGGTGTGATACCATGGGCGAGTCATCAGCTCTGTCCCGGCTTCACTTTCCTTCTGTGTAGAATGGAGGTGACGAACGTTACCTGCCTTCGGTTCCTTGTGAGGCTGTAGGGAGGGTCTAGAGCAAAGGAAGTGTGTAAACTGTAAAGTGCCAGGCGGGATAAGCGGATGTTGTTATTAGGGAGCAGGGAGGCTCGGTCACCTCAGCGTCACTCCTCCCTCCTGCCCCCCGGTGCAGGGAGGGGTCAGTCCCCGGGGAGGAGGAGGGTCAGGCTTAGGCTGCTGCAGGCCTTGGGCCACCTGGGCAGGGGAGGCACTGGCGGGCAGCTGGCAGATGGGAGGCCCGGCTCCCAGGTGCTGTGCCCCGGGTGGGGGCCAGTCCCATGACCTCCTCTCGGGGCTGCCAACCTGTTGTTTGCTCAGGAGGCCGCTGCCTGGCGCAGCTCTGGGATCCGGTTGTCTCGGCGCTCAGCCAGCTCAGGGTGAGGGTGCGGTGCCCCCGAGCCCCCTTCCCGCTCCCCTCTGCCCTGCCTGGTGCCTGAGATCCTCTCCTCCTGCCCCCAGGGGGGCCCTGCCAGCTCTGCAGCTGGGCGGCTGCGAGACCCCGGCCCATCTTGCAACCTAGCTGAGCCTCTGCTTCCTTATCTCTGAAATGGTGTGAGGATGACAGCAGCCTCAGTCAGAGCTGTTGTAAGGATTACAGGACATCACAGCGCTTGGCTCGCCCCCCCCCGACCCCACCTTGTCTCCTGTGCCCTCAACACTCCCTCTTGAGTCCTGGCTGAGGTCAAAGGTGCCTGGGGAAAGGAGAGCCAGGAGCAGCCATGCCTGTGTCCCCGACGCCCCTGCTCTCGCTGCCCCTCCCCAAGGGCCCCCAGAGGGGGCCCAGGCCTAGCTTCAGAAACTTGCTCACCGGCTGCCCCTGGCCACCTTCCCTGGCACCTTGGCAAGGCCAGGGGCGAGCGGTGCCAGATGGTTGAGCTCCGGAGACAATGGGCTTCTGTGGCCCCCGGGGGGAGGGGGCAGTTCCAGGGCGGCCTGTAGCCTCTGGTTTCAGGAGTCCCCTCAGACCTGACCCCGCGGCTGGGGGGCACGGGCAGCCTCCCAAGCCCATCCAGAGGGCCCTCTCTCAGGGGACTGAAGGTTCACAGGAGTGACCCTCCGGGGCGGGACCCCTTCTCACTTTGAGGTCTGTGCCCTTTCCCCATCCCCCCGCCCCAACGTGAATCACCAGTTTGGTAGAACCGGTTGATCTCATGAAGACCAGGGAGATTCAAGGGACCCTGAGCTCTGGTGACCAGTGCTGGGCTGGCCTGGACCCCTTAGGCCCCGGTCCTGGGCTAGCCCCCGACAAATCCTTCTCAGCCTTATGTTCGTTGGTTGGCTGAGCCCCTCTTCTGCCCTCCCAACACCCCCCAGGACTGGATTCCCAACTTGTGTGTGTGCCGTTCAGCACCTGCCCGGCTACCCTGCTCCCCGTCACAGGACTCCTGCCTTGGTGGTCATGTGTCACCTGCTCTGGCCACCAGAGTTTCACCTGTTTCAATTGCATTTTAAAGCATGAATGGTTTACCGGGGAGAAAAGAAGGAAAAAGGAGCTCCCAGCAAAGGGCAAAGCCTGTGCAGAGGCTCAGCCCTGGGAAACAGCGCGTTTGGAAAGCTGCCTGCAGCCCAGCCAGGTTAGGGCAGGAAGCGGCGGTTGGGGGCGGGAGATGAGGCTGGGAGACTCAGCAGGGGTCAGACCCACCTGGGGGCCTCCGTTCAGGGCAGCTCTCTCGGAATGGCCAAAGGGCCAAGTCCTACTCGCAGGATAGCTCAGCCACCCCTCTGGTGCCCTGAAAGGGTGGGTTCTCTGGGAGAGCGGCTAATATTAATAATAATAATGGCAAACACTTCTACTGGGCTTACTTGCTTACTGTAATCCGTGGCTTAGGAGGTGGGTACATTGTCTCTCATTTTGCAGATAAAAGACAGGACCCTCCCACCAACTCTCCAGCTGGTTAACAGGTGGGAAGCAACCCAGGGAGGCATCTGGTCACCTGTCCTCCGTCTTCCCTTTCTCCCCAATCACACCTGGGTCTGACCTGCAGTTTTGCAGAGTGTGGACACCCCCCTGAGAGGCCCCCCACCCCAGCGCAGCATCTGTGGCCCTGGACCGGTGGTGGCCTGGTTCTAGTTCCTAATCTGCTCCCGCCTTGCTGGGTAACTTCAAGTTAGTTGTTTATCCTCTCTGAGCCTCAGTTTACCCTTCTGGGATAGCGACTGCCTTATCTCCCGCTCCAGTTCCGGTGAGACTTCCAGGAGTGAGCAGATAAAGAGGGCTTTTGAAAAGTAGAAAAAGCTGCACTCACGACACTGCAATTATTACTGTTACCTCAACATGGAGATAAGGGAGGGGGAGGAGGTGCAGTGACAGTTGCCAAGTTACCGGGAGCTGTCTGCAGCAGCTTCCGGCCTGGCCCATCCCACTCAGGAGCTGGGCCACTGGGTCCCTCCCCACACACCCCGCTGCACCCTTTCCCTGGAAGAGATGGGCACTCCAAGAGGGAGGGGAGCTAGGGCCAGATGGCTGGTGGCCACACACCTGCAGGGCCGGAAGGTGACCCTGGAATGTGGCTGGCCCAGACTCCAGGTGGGCTCTGGCTTTCTGTGTGACCTTGGGCAAGTCACCTCCTTTCTGGCTGCCGCCTATTCCTGTCTCCAGGTGTCCTGTACCTACAGGCAGGTGTCCAGGCCAGACAGGGCAGCATTGGAGCTGGACCTAGAGAAGATGCTTGGCGGTGGCAGCAGGAACCTGGGGCTGTGATGGGGAGGCCGCTGGGGGCTGGGTGACAGGACTGAGGGCCTGGGTTGAGAGCGGCTGTGATGCATGTAGTAGAAGAACCCTGGGCTAGAGTGCAACCCCGGCACTGCCCTTTCCCTGGAGTGACCTTGGGCTTGTCACTTAACCTCTCTCAGCCTCAGTTTTCTTATATGGAAAAAGGCTGATAATAATCCAAGCTCACAAAACTGCCATGGTGATTGAATGAGACAATGTCTATGTAAACTGTAGAGTGCTGTGCAGCTATGACTACGGTCCTGGCCAGGGGAACGGAAAAGTGGGGAGAGTTCCCCATGTCCCAGCTGCTGCGTGTGCAGGAAGAAGGCAAAGCATTTTAAGCTGAGCCAGGCCCTAGGGTCAGGAAGGTTTCCAGAGAAATGGGGAGCGGGCAGAGACTTGGGAGGCCCCTGTGTGAACGGAAGGATGGAGGTCGGGAGGAGACAAGGGTGGGATAGGAGAGAAAGAGAGATTCAAGTTCATGAGAGGGAGGAAAATAACCAAATAGGGGGAGGTCTGCGGAGACCAGAGGCAGAGGAGAGTGCATGGGAGGCTAGAAAGGTGGGGGAGAGGTGTGTGAGAGGTGAGGAAGGCTAAGACGAGGAAGAGGAGGCATCAGGAGGGGAGGGGGGAGGGAGGGAGGCAAGAACCTGAGTTTATTCATTTCTTCAGAAGCCCTGATTGAGCAGCTACTATTTTCTAAGAGATAATAGTGTAACATTAGGGCAGCGTCTAGATCCGACGGCTGGAGGTTCAAAGCCTCTGTATTTCACTATCAGCGTGACCTTGGACACATTGCTTAACCTCTGTGTCTTAGTTCCCTCCTCTGAAACAGAATTAAATGAGGTAATACAAGTGAAGCCATTCGCTCAGGGTCTGCACGCGGTACGTCCTGCATCAGGGTTGGCTGCCCTTGCTGTTGTTACTGTTATTATTATTATTTTTTTTTTTTGAGGTACGCGGGCCTCTCACTGCCGTGGCCTCTCCCGTTGCGGAGCACAGGCTCCGGACGCCCAGGCTCAGCGGCCATGCTCACAGGCCCAGCCGCTCCGCGGCATGTGGGATCCTCCCTGACCGGGACACGAACCCGGTCTGCATCGGCAGGCAGACTCTCAACCACTGTGCCACCAGGGAAGCCCAGTTACTGTTATTATTACTTCCCTGATGTGACGTGCTGGGTCCACAGGGCTGGCTGCCCATGCTCTGAAGTTCAGATCTTTGGCTCTGGAGTGACAAACCTGGGCTCAAATGCCTGCTCTGCCTCATTAACCGTGCGACCTTGGGCAAGTTAATATACCTTTCTGAGCCTCAGTTTCCTCGTGTGTAAAGCAGGTAGATTTTGAGCACCTGCCTCACTGGGGCGCTGTGAGGATTAAGAAAACTCATGGAAGGCACAGGGAGGCTGTGGCTTTTGTCATTATTGTCCTTCTATCCCTGCAGAGCTGGGATGGATTGGGGCAGGCAGGACCCAGGGCCTCCGATTTCTGCGCTATTCTCATCCTGGAGCCCCTCGCTTCCCCTGCCCCTTAGGGCCTCAGCAATGACCTTTGAGGTGGAGGGGTTGCCTGTGAGGGGCAGACTCTGGACAGCCAGGAACTGGAGAGCTGAGGGCCTTGGGCAGCACTCCAACAGAAGCAAGAGCCCCCTTGTCTTGAGAGACCTACCGAGTCCTGTGCCTACGTGAGCAGTCCTGCACGAGGGGGCACCTGGACACAGGGAAACGGAGACGTGTTCTGGAAGGGGAGCGTGTTGGGGAGCTGCTGCCAGGCTGACCTGCAGTGGCCACAGCCTGAGCCTTGGGGTATGAGAAGGGACAGACAGAAGGACAGCACCCGAATAGCTCAATCATGGGCAAAAACCTCCACTCGGCAGCCAGGGCCACCGAGACAGTGATCGCTGCCATCAAGGGGACCCAGCTTCACCTGGGCTTCAACTCCAGGGCTTCCTGGACTTTGGACAATCTCCGCTCTCCGTGCTGACCTGGCTGTGTCAAGGGCTTGGCTTTAAATTCTGACCCTGTCACCCACTTGCTAGGGGAAGTGGCTTCATGTCTCTGAGCTTTAGTTTCTCCATCTGTAAAAAAGGGGAAGAATAATGCCAGCCTCCCAGCACAGTAGTGAAGGTGTTATATGCCTGACACAGTTCCAGGCACATAGTCGGTCTCAAGGGTCCCCATGGCAGCCTCAGTGGAATTTGCCCGGACCATTTCTATGGGCCTCTCTCCACTCCCCCTTCCCCAGTCTCTCCCCGTGTCACTGTACCTTGTAATCTACAGAAACCTGTGTTTAGGCCATTGTTTTGCTCACAGACCTTTAATGCCTTCCCACTGCCAACATTCATTCATTCACTCACTCATCCATTTAACAAATACTTAATGAGACCCTACCATGGGGAGCCAGAGTTTCCCATGAATGCATGAATACCAGAGAATTCATTGAGTGAATAGCTTCTAGCTGCCCAGGCTCTATGATGAATTTTTTCTGGAAACTGAGGCTGAGAGGGGTGTGTCACTGATTTAAGGTCACACAACAGTTAAGTGCCTGGGAATATCTCCCCTACAACGATGCCACAGGCCTGAAATGTCACTGCCACCATGTCTATCCTCTGGGTCAAGCACTCCCCAGTTCAGGACCCCCTTTTAAGGTGCTAGTCCCCCTGGGAGGTGGAGAGGCAGCTGGTGCCTGCTGCAGGGCTATGGACAGTTCCTCTGAGCTGTTTCTCCCTGAGTAGCTGGGCCCAGGGGAGCCAGCAAGGGGGCTCAGAGCTTCCTCAGCGTCTCCTTCCTGGGCCAGGTTCCCACAGGCCCTTCCCCTCTTGGGGTGTGGCAGTCCCAGCTCCGCCTGACTCAAGCTGGCCGTGGCCTGAATGACTCAACCTCTCAGGACCAGCCTTCGAGGGACTGGGGCGGGGGTGCAGCCACGTCAGGGTGGCCCTAGGTGGTGGGTGGAAGCCAGGACTGCTTGCCCAGCCCTGGGCCACCTGGGTCCCAGGAACCACTGGGCACTTCCTCTCCCCGGCCCCAGAATGAGCCTCCTCGGCAGACTTTCTAGGGTAATAGGAGCTGACTTCACCCTCACCAGACCTGCTTCCTTTCCTCAGGGAAGGCCGTGGGTGTGGGCAAAGAGTCTGGGCTTGGTGTCAGTCAAGCGCCACTCAGATGCTGCTCTGCTGCTGACCCGCTGTGTGACCTCTGCGTGCCTCTGCGTCCTCATCCGTAAAGTGGGAATGCCAGTGTGGTGATGAGTCTGTGCCCTCAGGCCTGGAAGGAGGGGCTTGGCACAGGACCTGGCACATAGTCGGCCCAATGAGTGTCCGTTAGTGTTATTGTCATTAATAATAGCAGTGGCCCAGGTGGCCTCTCAGCCTTAAGGCTACTCTGTCCCTAAAGGCTCAGGGAGAGGTGCATAGAGGCTGGGCTACCTTGCTTAGTCCAGAAGTCAGGGCTCAGCCCTCTACAGCAACCCTCACTGCCCCCCTGCCTCAGTCTGCCCATCTTCAGAATGGGCTGTGGACATCCTCTTGGCTGGAGTACGGGTTAGGGAGGCCTAATGGAGAGCTGGAAGTGAGACCCTGTGTACAGCTCTGATCCCTGGGGAAGGAGAGCCTGTTTGGCAGCCCCGCTCAGGAAGCCCTTCCTCTCCTGCCTCCTGGGGAACCCAGGACCCCCTCCTCTGTGAAATCTGTCCCCCTTAATGTCCCCCAACTCTGAGAGTGACTCTCCCTCCCAAAGTTCACAAATCTCCCAACTTGGGGCCCTCCCTGACCTCAGACTCTTTTTCTCTTTCAGGAGGAGTGATGGGCAGAACCAGCGCTTCCCTCAGGCACTAGACCTGCCACGAGTGGACTTAGCTCCCTCCCAGACTGCTTCACTCCACCCTAAGGTAAGTGCCCGTCTCCCCACGGCCCCTGGTCTGGAGACACCCCCCCCCCCGCCCCGCCCCAGGGCCAAGAGATACCTAGGAATGACTGCTGTGCAGAAGTAAATGTTTGGGTAGATGCTGCTTGGGGTTTAGCCCCCCCCCCCCAAGGGTATACAACTCCTCACCCCTGGGTGGGCCTGGTACAGTCTCAGAAGTTGAACCAGGGTCTGTAGCACTGTTGGGGGCAAAACAACTGGGAATAAACTGGCCAAACAGCTATTCTTCCTTATATTCGTTATCAACATCACCATCAGTTTCCTCATCTGTAAATCAGGTATAATGATAATACCCCACTTCACAGGCTACTGTGAGAGGTCGCCCTCTGAAGTGGGGTCAAGTGTGAAAAGTGATGATAAAACACTCTGTGCACAATATCTGGCACAGAGTAAGCGCCCTATAAATGAGGCTATTCTTGTTGTTATCATCAAAATCAAATGTTTGCCCAGCACCTGACCTGGGTCAGCTTTGTGTTGGGCACTGAGGTGCCAGAAACCAATTTGACACAAACCCTGCCCTCAGGGAGCCATAGTCCAGTTAGGAGATAAATAACTAAACAACTTATACAGGGTGTCAAATACCAGTAATAACCACTAGCATTTATTGAGATTTCCTATGTGCCAGGTGGGTACTTAATGCTTTACGTGCAGTATCTCATTTCATTCTCAAACTCTAACTACTATGTACTTATATTAGTACTGTTATTAGTTCCATTTTGCAGATGAGAAATCGAGGCTCAGAGAGGTTAGGTTACTTGCTCAAAGACACACAGGTAGGATGTGATGGGTCTAGGACCAGAACTCATGTTATCTGACCAGAGTGCCTAGTCTGGTGGCATCTCTAATGCAGAGGGTAATAAGCTGTCACTTTCGTAGTACACTTTTCAGTTTCTAAAGCACGTCCACAGATATCATGCCTCTTGGTCCTTCCATCAAACCTTGGTGGTAGGCATTCTCCAGATGAGGATCCAGATGCTCAGAGAGGGGAAGTGGTTTTCCCAAGGTCACACAGCCGGGAAATAGCAGAGGCAGGATCTGCCAAGCTCCTTTCCCAGTGCTCTGACCTGGAACAAGGGCCATATACTTCTTCTAGGCCAGGAGGGCACATGTCCAAGGAATGGTGTACTTTTGGATCACCACCTCCAAGGGGGTCCAAGTGCAGCGAGTCCTAGGGATCGTATCAAGGGGTTCTTGAGATCCTCTCCTGTTGTCTGTGCCTGGGCGACAACCCAAGACTGGGCCATGTGGATCCTGGGACCTGGCAGGTAGGGAGCGACTCCATGGCAGCTGGGCTCAGAAGTGAGTCTCCCAGTCCCTCTCCCCGTAAGCATCCAGTAGGAGGCCTGGGTTCACTTCCCCTTCCTGGGCCTCAGTGTTCCTGTTGGAAAAATGAGGGTTAGAAGAGCCCATCTCCCTGAGTCCTGCCTCCTTGGCCAGCCTGGGGCTGGCCTTCTCCGATTAGCTCTGAGCTACCTCCCCTCTGCCCAGTTTGGCTAGAAGCCTCCATTTGTGCCAATACAGCCCAGCCGGCTGCGGGCTCCAAACTGCCCCATCCCAACAGCCCGCCCCCACCCCAGAATCAAGACACAGTCTGTACATCGTGCTCCTTTGACAGCAAAGGAAACCAGGGCCCAGAGAGACTGGGTCCCCAGCAAACCAGTGGTGGGGCTGAGGGGTCCCAGGTCTGTGACACATTCTCCACTCCCCCTCCCCCAGCTCTGCACACGTTTATAATGTTGATGGTGGAGCCAGTGTGAGGGGCAGTTGACCTCCCTGTGCCAGTGGGCACATCCCTGCCCCTCTGTGGGCCTCAGTTCTGATCTGTGATATAGAGGTGGCAGTTTCTCTTCTACCCACCTTGCCAGCTTGCAGTTGGGGGATGACTGTGAAAGTAATTTTGGAAAGTTCAAATTAGGAAGCTGAACTATTATCAGCATCATTACGTTCCCAGGGCAGGACAGAACACCCAGAAGGGACATCCCCCTCTCACTGGGAAGCCGCATTTGTATAGACACTGAGCTGTCCAGACCCTCCTACCCTGCCCTGCTGCAGGATTTTTTCTGCTTGAGGATTTCGAAATCTGCACACATGTACATACACAGCCTACCCACACCTACATACATGGGTGCATTCACATGTCTGCAGATGTATTCAGAGACTCGCACATGTACGCATGCATGTATATACAGATACACATGTACAAACACACAAATATGCACACCCAGGATGTCCACATCTGATCTCAGTCACACACATCTACACAGCTGCATGCACACATGTGCACACCCTCCACTCCTGGCACACAGATGTCTCCGGTGATGCGAGCAGCTCTTGCCTCCTCCCAGTGTGGGAATGAATGTTTCTCTGGCTGCATTTCGATGGGTGCCCGGAAGCGCTCAGGCCTGGAAGTGCCTGCGCGAATCAATATTTGCTGCTGTTAATTATTAAAAACAAAGCTACACTGTGTCTGGAATACACATCTCCAGAGTTCCCACCGGCTTCCTGGGCTCCAGCTTGACCCAGGGCCAGGTCTAGGGGAAAGGAAGGTGCGGTGCGTTCCTTCCAGGAGGCCTTGGCCCTGGAGATGGAGAGTGGTGGGTAGCTGCCAACAGCTCCTTCAGGAAGCTGAAGAGAGGTTGGGCACTGAGCTGCTGGGCAGCCCTGCCCCGCAGGGTCTGCAGCAGCTGGTGTTGACTTGGCCACAGCTCAGGAAGCAATTGCTGCTTTCCCAGCATCTGTCTGGGGAGGGGATGCTGAGGCCCTGCCCCCCACTGTACAGTGGCAGACACAGTGCAGGATCAGCTGGAAGGGCTTTCAGAGGCCTTATATTTTACAGATGGGGAACCTGAGGCCTACAGAGGTGGCAGGGACTCACTCAGGTCTACTCAGCAAGTTGTAGCAAGGCCAGAGCTAGAACCTACATATGCTTAAGTCTTCTCCATGTGTGGGTCCTTGGCAGGCCCTGTTCCCTCCCTCTCCCAGGATCAGGGGCAGTTAGGGACAGGTATGGGCATGGGGCCTGGGGAAGGGAGGGTACAGGTCAGCCACTGGCAGGCATTAGAGGGGGGTGGAGGTGAGGAGGTGGGAGGGGAGAGAGCTCCAAGCCTTTCCCTGGATTCCTAGTTCTGCCTTTTCCAAGCTGTGTGATCTTCAGCATGATATTTTATCTCTTGGAATCAGTTTTCTCTTCTGTAAAATGGGGATGACACTCGTACCTCTTGAGTTGTGGGGCGAGGCTAAGACTTGCAAAGGGTCCAACATTAAGTAGATGCTCAAGAAAAGCCCTCTGTCTCCAAGGTAACCGCCCCCAACCCCCGCCACTTCCTCCCCGACTTCAAAGCCCAGCCCAAGAAGCCCATCCCTGAGGCCCTAAGGCGTGGTACCCAGAGTTTGGGAAGGTAGAGGACGCACGCTATGGGTGCGCTGAAGAGCCTCGGGGCCCAAGGGCCCGCGCCGACAGCTCCCAACGCGCTAGCAAGAGCGCGCAGGCGCAGTGTCCGGGGCGGGGCCTCCTGTGTCCCCGCCCCGGATCCCCGAAGCCCCGCCCCGGTCCCCGCGCTGCCCGTACCTGGCGCCCCGCCCCCTCAGGGCCCGGCAGCCCGGCGAGCCCAGCGCAGGCAGCGCGCCGCGGGAGCCCGAAGCCGGGAGCGCGGAGCTCGGCGCTGCGGGGCCCGGGCCGGGGCTCGCGCGGGCCGGAGCCGGCTGGGTCAGCTAAAGCGCTGCCGGGGTGGGGGCCGGGGCCGGGCCGAGCTCAGGATGGCGCAGCCGCGGCCCCTGGAGCCCCCGCGCCGTCCTCGGAGGGGATCACTGCCCTCTGGGGCCGGCTGGCAGGTGAGGACCAGGGCGAAGGCGGCCTGGCCGAGGGGGTCTGCGGGAGACGGATCAGCCCAACTTCTTCGG
This sequence comes from Aethalodelphis obliquidens, assembly GCF_003676395.1. Taxonomy (NCBI): domain Eukaryota; kingdom Metazoa; phylum Chordata; class Mammalia; order Artiodactyla; family Delphinidae; genus Aethalodelphis; species Aethalodelphis obliquidens. The sequence continues at coordinate 36,241,369 of NW_020837953.1, forward strand.
AGCCCGGCAGGCTCTGCCCCAGTCAGGGCGGGTGTGCGAGGCTCCGTCATGGAGGGTGTGTTAGCTTCTGGGCTGACACACGGCCATCGAGGCCACAGGGCACACCCCTGCCCTGGGGTCCCAGGCCTTGAGCTCTTTCTGCAGCTGCCTACGGAACAGAGTGCTCGTGGTTGCACTGTGGCTCTGGGCTGCGGGGGCACTCTGTGTGTGTGTGGATGTGTGTGTGCGTGTGTGTGGATGTGTGTGTGTGGGCGCTAGCCTTGGGACCACTTCATCCATCCCCTTCCCCCCTTAGGAAGGGTCTGAATGTCACAGTGTAACTTTGCTTGGTGCCCCGGGGCACTTCACTCACAGCCTTCCATGTGTCAGAGCGTCTGATGCACTAGTGAGGCTGTATCTGTGGGTATCACTTGTTGCTGTGTGTGCGCTCTGGGTGACAGTACCATGTGTCAGTGTTTATGTGGCTATGACTCCCAGTGCGTTGTTTCTGGCCATGTAAGGCCATGTTACCCTGAGTGGGGTATTCTGGGGGACATCAGTGCACCTGTGTCACTGGTGCTGGGACTGTGCTGGGCTGAGGTTATGTGGCTCACCCAGGCATGGATGCTGATGTTGCTGCTGTGCAAGGTGTTGGCTGACAGGCGTGTTTGTCTACCTGGACTGCAGATGTGTGTCTATGGTCTCTGCTCTAATTGCCTGTGGAATTGTCTTCCAAGCTCAGAAGTGTTGGGTGTGGCCACAGGGGCCATGGGTCACCATCTCCTGTGGACTCCTGTCGTGCATTTTACAGGGTGGGTTTTGCCTCTGTGGACAGGCCTCACAGTGTGCACATGGGGTGTCTGTGTCTTGTGATCTTTAACAGACAGCTCCGTGTAGCGTGTGTGTGTGTGTGTGTGTGTGGTTCAGGCCAACGCCCCTCATCCTTGGCGATTAACCACTTCCATAGTTGCTGCATGCTTTTTCTTTTTCTCAAAACTCATTTAATGTTATGGGATCAAGTCTGTCACGTCTGTTATACAGGGAGTGTGACTGATGGGGAAGGGTGAACTTGTGCATGGCAGTGGGGCTCTGTGGCTCAGTTTCCATGAACACACCTGCCTGTGTCTGCGAGTGCATGTTATTCTGTCTCTCGGCACGTGGATGTGAGAGTAGTTTGGTGGCGTTCGTGTAGCTTCGTGTGCAATTACTGGTGCAGCTGCGCAGATCTGCATAGGGGTGGGTTTGCATTTGTGTGTGCGGCTCTTACGCGACATAGACCTGTAAGTGTGTGAGGGAATGTGCTGTTGTGTAACGCAGGACACTGACACGTGTATTTGTATGTTAGCGTGTAGCTGTAAGAATTGATGTGCACAGACCCGGTGGGTTTGTGCGTGTGGGTTTCTGTGTGTTTGCTTTCTTTGGTACAGTGAGACTGTGTTTAAATATTGGTGTGCAGGCCTGTGTGTGTTTGAGCAAGAGAGAAAGAGAGAGGGAGGGAGTGTGTGTTTCCTGGTGTACAACCCCATAGCACATGTGTCTGTGAGCTCAGGCAGTGCCCCCACTGGACAGCAGGAGCCGACTGAACTGAGGACTTGGAGGTGCTGGGGGAGGGGCGCTCTCCTAGAGACTCTGGGGGCTTCCCAGGCCCAGCCCCCAGCTCCGCCAGCCGGCAAGGATGCCGCCTTCCAGGAAGGCTCGTAGGGAGTTGGCGCTGGAGAGGCTGAAGCTGCCAAGCACAGCTGGCAGATGCCCGGATTAACCCTGTGTGTGCCCGGGCTAGCCTCAGGAGAGGCTGGCTGGAGTGTGAGGAGGGAGGAGGGAGGAGGGGGAATGTGTGGACTCAGACACAGGTATTGGGCCAATGGGACATCCCAGCATTCTCTCCCCCAACAGACGCCCAGCCCACACTGCTTGGGGGGGAGGATGGGGCCCTCCTTCCAGAGGTGAGTGGAACCACAGACTCTCCTGAGGATCCCAGCTGGGCTCGTCTCTGGAGTTGGGACCTGGGGCTCTTCTGAGGGGTCCGTGGGCCAATCCGGGCACTGCCAGTCTTGCAGTGACATGGGGGAGGTGTGTCTCTCCCCAAAGGTCAAGACCTTCTTTGTCTGAGGCAGCAGCCTCCTCCTTTGGGGAAGGGGACTGAGTGGGGTGGGCTGCCTGGGGAGGGTGCTGGACTCTGGGCAGACTTCTCCGGGCAGTTGGTCAAACTCTGCCAGTCAGTGGCACAGAGCCCCATCCTATGATGTCCCTTCCACTCCCTCTTGCTGCTTGGACAGGTCCACGGTATTTGGTTCCTTCCACTCCCTCTTGCTGCTTGGACAGGTCCACGGTGTTTGGTCAGAGTTGGGGCACCAGGAGGGCTGGGGCAGGTGGAGACTCCTCGGAGACTTGCAGGATCAGCTGGGCTACCCCGGTGCTGACCTGCTCTCTCCATCTCTGTTGCAGAACACAGATCTGTTTGAGATGATTGAAAAGATGCAGGTGAGGTGGGCTCTGGAGCCCGTTCTGGGGAGCCACAGAGGGGGCTGGACTGGGGGCGGGGGGCCCTGCTGTGTCTGCAGCCCTACATCTCTCTGAGGACGGGCCGGGAGCTCTCGCAGACCGTGCCAGGAGGAGATGTTGGCAGTGTGCTGTCCAGAGCCCTTTGTCTGGGGATGGGGACTGATAGTGCCCAACTGCCTGACTGACCCAGGGCGCAGGCCCCACTTGCGTCTCTCCAGCTCCCATCCCTGTGTAGGTTGCTGGGGTCAGTGCCTCAACCCACCCCGCATACACATACCATCCCCCATCTCCCAAGAGGCATCACAGGCTCTGCAGGACCCTGTGTGGAATGGGGGGAGGGACAGATGCCAGGGCACAGGGCAACCAGAGGCTGGGCTGCAGGTCCGGAGAGGTGTTAAGGAACCGGGCAGCCCCCGCCCCCTCTGCCTGACCCCTGGCCATCCTCCACTCCCCAGCCCTGGTCTTCCAGGCCCTCGTCTGTGTTTTTCGCTTGGGTATGTGTTGGGAGGCGGCCGGGGGACTTGAACCAACCTCAGGAGCTTTCCTGATATCGGGTCACCCTCCAAACCCCCGTCTCCTGCCATCTTCCTGTTTCCCTGCCTCTCTTAGTCTTTCCATCTCCACCTCTCCCCCTCCTCTCTCTCCCCCTCTCTCTCCCCCTCTCCCTCTTCCTTTCTCTCTCTCTCTCCCTCTTGCTCTCAACAAGACGTATCTGTGTAGACGCAGCGGCCTCCCTCCCCAGCTCACACACAAGCGTGCACGCTGGCCCTGCCCCCACTCCCAGCAGTGACCAGAGCCCTGAGCCCTCCCTGCTGCTGCCAGCCTCCCGCAGCCCCCGTTCCCTCCAGGAGGGCCAGCCCTGCAGAGGCCTGAGTAACCAGGCAGCCAGCGCCCTGCCCTGGGAGCACCTCCACAGCACCATCTACCTGGAAGGGGTGCTGCTTCCAGCAGCAGGGGAAGGGGTGACGGGATGTGCTGCCTTCTCTTTGCAGGGAAGCAGGATGGATGAACAGCGATGCTCCTTCCCACCACCCCTCAAAGTAGGTCTGAATCTGGAACCACTCCACCCTTCTGGGGGCCTTTGGCTTCCTGAGCAGTGCTCTCCAAAGGGCTTGGGGATGGGAGGGGACGGGAAGGGGGAGGCAGACTCCCTCTCTAGGGGTGGGGGAAGTGCTGCCCCAGCCGAGCAGCCAGCCCAGGAGAATCTGCGCCCCCCCTTTCGCGAAGTAGCCTTACTGCGGGCTGGTGCTGGGGCCAAGGGGGAAGCAGGGTATACCCAGCCCCTCCCCTCGAGGAGGCTAAGGTGTGGAGAACCCCTCCCTGCCTGTAGGCCTTCATTCCAGCTCCTCCTCACCCCATCTGCACCACCGTAAACTCACCCTGCCTCTCCAGGCTTCCCCATCGCAAAATCGAAGCCCCATCCCTCACGATAGCCTGCCGTAAAAGGTTTTCCTTGAAGCCACTTGTGATCAGCAGTGGCAGAAAGACTCGTACCCAGGACCCAGGAGGCTTACGCTCCCCCTCTCCGTGTAGCTCCTGCCTGGGACGGCTGAGGGGGAGGGGGAGAGACGGAGAGATGGGGAGGGGTAGCCTCGTTACCCCCCAGCCTTCATGAAGAGACTAACAGGAAGCTGGGGACCAAAGGAGGCGTGAGGAGTCTCTTTAGACTCAGGATTTTCTTGGGGTGGGAGCTGCAGAGCCCCTCCAGGTAGGTGTACGGTACCATGGTTGGTGATTTGGGACCCCAATCATCCCAGAATATCAGTGGCTGGGCTTAGGGGAGTGGACCCAGGGCTACAGGGATGAGGGTTAAAGTGGGGCTCATGGGCACAAGGCTGATGCTTTGTCTGGAACAGGGCTTCTCAAAGTGTGGTCCTCAGGCCAGAAGCATCGGCATCACCTGGGAGCTCGTTGGCATCTAAATTCTTGGGCTCCACCCAGACGCACTGCACAAGAAACTCCGAGGGTGGGGCAAAGCAATCAGTTTAATGAGCCCTCCGGGCCATTCTGATGCACTGAGAACCGCTGGTCCAGAGGTTTCTTCTGGGGATGCAGTGAGCCTCCTTTTCCCCAGGCAGGAGACCCAGAAGAGGCTGCCAGCACTCAGTGAGCTAAGCCTGCCTCAGTCCCTGCCTCGTGGGGTCAGCCCACATGGGATGGGGAGATGAGGAAGCAGCCCCATCCGCAGCCCCAGCCCGGGGGTGCTGCCTGAACAGCAGGTGTTCTGGGGAGGCTGGAAGTAAAGGGTAAGGACCCCACCCCAGCTGGGCCTCTGCCCTGCTTGTGTTTTGCAGACGGAGGAGGACTACATTCCTTACCCGAGCGTCCACGAGGTAACCGACCGGATCCCACTGAGCCCATCTCCATCCCAAGCCCAGCAGGCACTCCCTCGGGGAGTCTGGACAGCTGGGTCCTCCTCCTTGTCAAGAGCCTGACCACAGGCCTTGCTCGGGGTGTTGGAGACTCAGTTTACAAGCCCAAGACTTCAGAGCCCATGTGAACCCTTAGGCCTCTGAGCCAAATATGCCAGCCTCTCGGCCAACGTCATGCTCTCAGCTTTACCTGTCCCCACACTCCCATCCTTTGAGACTGGGACATGGGGCTCTGTGCATCTGGGTCTGTGCCTGCAGTGGGAGGAGAAGGGCTGGAGCAAGTGCCTTGAAGGAGGTGGATTTGATCCCTGGGACCCACATAGGCTCTGGGCTGTCCCCTAGTACTCCTTAGCCATGGCAGAAGTGGCTCCAGGTCTGAAATGGGGGGGTGTCTTGGGGCCCCCAGTGGCGTGCAGTGTGGGTGGCTCTCAGCTGTGTCCTCCTTCAGGTCCTGGGGCGAGAAGGGCCCTTCCCCCTCATCCTGCTGCCCCAGTTTGGGGGCTACTGGATTGAAGGCACCAATCACGAAATCACCAGCATCCCGGAGACAGAGCCGCTGCAGTCACCCACGGCCAAGGTGAAGCTGGAATGCAACCCCACCGCCCGCATCTACCGCAAGCACTTTCTTGGCAAGGTGTGTGGCCCGCTGGTGTTGGGGGGCTGGGCTGGCTGGGGAGTGGATCACAGCCCAGCCCTGGGGGACGCTGGGCCTGGGAGGGAGCGGAACCGTGGGCTGGGCTGGCTGTCTGTCGCAGAGTCCAGGGAGCATGCGTAGTGGATTCACTCATTCAGTCAACAAACATTTATTGCAAAAGGCAGTGTTACGGCATAGTGGTTAACAGAGACTCTACCAGGGCTTGAATCCTGGCTCTGTCACTACATGAGACATCAGGCAAGTCACTTACCCTCTCTGTGCCTCTGTTTCTTTCTTTCTTTCTTTTTTTTAAGATGGGGAGACTTTTTTTTTGTTTTTAATACATTTATTTATTTTATTTACTTTTGGCTGCGTTGGGTCTTCGTCGCTGCGTGTGGGCTTTCTCTAGTTGCAGCAAGCGGAGGCTGCTCTTCGTTGCGATGCACGGGCTTCTCATTGCGGTGGCTTCTCTTGTGGAGCATGGGCTCTAGGTGCCTGGACTTCAGTAGTTGTGGCACGTGGGCTCAGTAGTTGTGGCTCGTGAGCTCTAGAGCTCAGGCTCAGTAGTTGTGGCACACGGGCTTAGTTGCTCTGTGGCATGTGGGATCTTCCCGGACCAGGGCTCGAACCCATGTCCCCTGCATTGGCACGCAGATTCTTAACTACTGCGCCACCAGGGAAGCCCCTGCCTCTGGTTCTTCATCTGTAAAAACGGAGATGGTGATGATACCCACCTCATGCCTCTAATGCGACAATGTTTGTGAGGCATTTAGAATGGTGTCCGGCCCAAAGTGTCCGGCCCAAAGGGCTCAGTCAGGGTGAACAAATAATGAGCACCAGCTGTGTGCCTGGTCCTGTTCTGGGCACCAGGTATACAGCAGCAAACAAAACAGCCCCAGGCCCTGCCCTCACGCAGCTTGAGGTGGGAAGACAGTAATTCCATGGTGTGACCTGGATTGGTACAACCCCTGCCCCACCACCTGCCCCAGAGCCGGGAGCCTGCCCAGTACGACCTGTCCTCGTGTCACCCAATGACAACGGCGTTCCAGGCAGGAGCTATTGGGCGAGGCTGTGGGAGCTGGAGGGGAGGTCACACGCTGGGACCTTGTAGGTGCCACGTTCCATGCCGAGTGCAGTCTCTGTGTCAGTTTACAAACGAGGTGGTGGCATGTAGCGTGGGCTCTGGAGTCTCGTGGCCTGGGGACGCCTATTGACTCTTCTGTTTATTGATGGTGTGACCTCGGGCAAGTTAGTTAACCTTCCTGAGCCTGTTTCCTCGTCTGTAGAAATGAGGATGATAAAAGCATTGAGAACCATGTTTGGCACATAGTAAGTGCTCAGTAAACGTTAGCTGTTATTATTACATCTTCATAATTACTCTGTGAGATCAGGATCGTCCTAATTTTTACAGAAAAGGAAACTGAGGCTCAGAGAGATAAAACGACTTGGTTAAGTTCACACAGTTACTGAGCTAGGAACTGGACATAGCTCTGGCTGACCTTCCATTAAGACACAGTAAGGGAGGGGTCACGTTTCTAGTGTGTGTGCGTGCACTCGTGGGTGCTGGGAGGAGGGGTGACTCCTTGGGGTGTTGGGAAGCTGTGTGGGCTCAGTCTGGGCCCAGGGCATTAGCCTGATGCTGGTGGGTATTGGTGCTAAGGTGGGCGGACAGGTTGACTGAGACTAAACCAGCAGGCCCAGATGCAGGAGCCATTGCCTGGGGACAAACTCAGAACAGGGCAGGGGATTCCACCTGTGGGTGGAGAGAGAACTGCATCCCCGGAACCCACTGTCCAGAGGCTCTTAATTGGGTCTGGCAGGTGGTGGGGCCTGGGGGACTATGTGGGCCTAGCCTATAGTTGGTGCACAGAAAAGTTTGCTGAAGAAGTGGTGAGTGATAGAATGAAGGTGGTGCCTTGGGCACTGGAGGATTGGAAGAGGCACAGGTTGGGGGGTCTTAGAGGAGGCATGATGGCCAGGGTCAGGCTGGCAGCACAGAGAGGAGGGGCCCCAGGGGCTGGCAGAGAGGCCGGGCCGTTCCCGGCTCCAGGTGGGGTGCTGGGGAAGCAGTGGGCCGTGTTCTGGCAGAGGGAGGAAGTTAGGGTGACTTTGGCATTGACCCACTGGGACCCTGAGCCCACTCTCCTTGGGCTTCTCTGGGCCCAGCCAGGGGGGTCCGGGGAAACTCCGCACCCCGAGGACTTCGGTGCAGACCTCCTTGCCAAGTGCCTGCCACTCCCTCTGCACAGATAGTGCCAAGCCTTTGGGGGTTTCCGTCACTCTGCCCCAGGTCCCCGCGGACTGCCCCTGAGCTGTGGATTTGTGGCGCACGTCCCCCGGCCCCTACATCTTTTTCCTCCCATCCTTTGAGCACAGCTGTTTGTATTTAAACAGGGCTTCCTTCTACGATGACTCCTGGGGTGGGTGTGGCTGAGGAGCCGGGCTGGCAGGGGAGCCCAGGGCCAGGCGGGGTGAAATCTTCCGGCACTTCCGGCTCTTGGCTCTGGGGCTTCCCACCTGGAGGTACCAGACTGCCAGCTCCTCTCTGGGGGCGCCATCCCTGCTGCAGTTCCCCTGGGCCCTCGGGAGCATTTCTTCCCCACCCTGTGTCTTCCCCAGGTGAGGCAGGAGGGCAGGAACCGGCTCGGTCAGCCGGCCAGTGTGTTCATGAGATGTTTCATTTCCTGATTCTCATGGGCCCTGGCTTCAGGGGCCGCAGAGCAATCAGTTAAACAATCAGTCAGTTGACATATTTTTATTGAGCAGCTCCTGTGTGCCCAGCTCTGAGAGGGGCGGGGGCTGGGAGACAGCCATGCAGGTACAGATGTGGTCCTGACTTTGCTGAAGACCCAGAGAGCCAAGGTTACTACAGACGTTCAGAGAACACCTACTCTGCGCCGGGCACTATCTCTTTCAGTGCCTGCCACCCTCCCACAAGGTAGTGGACCTCACTGCCATTTGATAGACTAGGAAACTGAGGCACAGAAAGGTGAGGTGACCTTCTCAGGTTACCCAGCTGGCAAGTGGCAGAGCTGGGATTTGAATGCAGGTCTCTCTGAGGCAGACAGTGCTGTTAGCCCGGACACCTGCTGCTTGGTGAAGGACCCCCATCCGGGGGTGAGTTGGCTTTCTCGTCTGGTTTCTGGAAGCCTCAGGCTCAGCCTCACCCTCTCCCCTGGCCCCTGCCTCCCACCACAGGAGCATTTTAATTACTACTCACTGGACACCGCCCTGGGCCACCTTGTCTTCTCACTCAAGTATGATGTCATCGGGGACCAGGAACACCTGCGTCTGCTGCTCAGGTGAGGGTGGGGTGAGGGGACCTGTGACTTTCAGAACCTGAGAGCCCATCTTATTTTACCCAGAGAGGGCCAGGGATTTGCCTGAGGTTGCCCTGCAAGTTAGTGCCCAAGCCAGGCCTGACCGCCTCATCACCTCTGGACCTCCCTGGGGTCTGCCCTCTCTGGTCCTACTTGGTGTGGAGGGGCTCCCATCTCCCTTTCGCGCTGCCTCACCCCTCAGCATGGGTCTTCTCCTCCCAGGGCCAAGTGCCGGACGTACCATGACGTCATCCCCATCTCCTGCCTCACTGAGTTCCCCAACGTGGTCCAGATGGCAAAGGTGAGGCCTCTGATCCTTCATGCTGAGCCCCCCGTGGATATCTCAGGTGGGCACAGAGCTGGGCTGCAGCCTCGCCTTTGCACACCCTCATCTTTAGCCCCAGATCCTGGCCTGCCTGCTGTGGCCTGTCTCCAGGGTCCTGCTGCTCACGTGTTCCCGTGATGCCCACCCACGTGCTGGCTGTGTGCTTTGGGCACTCTTTAGAGCACCTTTTGGAGACAGGGGCTCCAGTTCTCTGTACCCCATTCTGAGTGACAGTGGGCCTCCTTCAGCCTTGGTTGTCCCCTCTTTGTCCTCCACTGTCCTCCCCCCAGACCTTGGCCAGGGAGGCCCAGAGGCCCCACCCTCAGACCCTCCCTTATCTGCTTCCGCAGCTGGTGTGTGAAGACGTGAATGTGGATCGATTCTATCCTGTGCTCTACCCCAAGGTATGGCTGGATCTGGGCCCTGCTCACTGGGAGTGGGTGGATAACTAGGGGGCCAAGCATTTATTGGGCACCTGCTGTGTGCAGGGCATTTTTCCTAAGTTCTCTCATTTAAACCTCACAATAACCCTGCAAAGTCCCCAGTTTGTGGAAGAGGAACCAGAGGCCCAGAAAGGGTTGGTGCCTTACCCAAGGATGCACAGCAGATAAGGAAGCCTGCATTTGAACCTAGTGCTGTCCTCCTTGGAGGCGAGCCTTCCTTACCTCTGGAAACTCTCAGTGCCATCTGGGGACCCTCCTAAGGGTAATCTGTGCTCCTGAGCCAGGGCTCCACTGGTCTTGCCTTCTGACCCCAGAGGGGACCTGGGGAGAGAGAATAACACAGGCACCTCCGTAGGTGCCGCCCCACAGACGGCAGCTGCACTTCCAGCTCTGGTGCTGGGTGCTGGGTTTGAGGCACTGTGACAATGTGGGATAAAGGGGAGGGACTTCTGTCTTCATTGAGCCAGGGGGTTTCTGGAAAGAGGTGGGCCCTGAAAGACACGGATAGCCTGTGGCTCTGACTGAATTCCAGAGTGAGGTGAGGTCGCTGAAGGGCGGGTGGTCCAGGAAAGGTCCCCTGAAGGAAGGGGCTCAGAAATCAGGCCCTGCTTCTCAGTTACCGAAAGCCCAAGGTGAGGAGGGGAACTTGCTCAAGGCTCCACAGCACACTGGGGGGACTCGGCCTGTTCTAGAACGATGAGGTGGCTTTACAGAAGAGCCGGGGAACAGGTTGGGTGTTAGAGCAGAGTAGGGGCGGGAGCTTATGGGCAGAACTCAGGAGCAGTGCGCTTAGCCTTTGGAATCCAACAGACCTGAGTTCAAGTCCCAGCTCTGCCATTTGCCAGCTGTTGACCTCAGCAAGTCAGTTCCTTAAGGTCTCGGAATGTCGGCGTCTTCATCCGTGAGATGCAGTCCGCGGGAGTGCCTCCCTCACGGGTTTGTTCTGAGGAGGAAATGAGTGGATGCATGTGGAGTGCCTGGCACAGCGCTTGGCACATAGAGCAATAAACGGCAACTTGAAAAAGCAGCGTGTTTCACCCATCGTCCTGTCCCCGCAGGCATCCCGCCTCATTGTCACCTTCGACGAGCATGTCATCAGCAATAACTTCAAGTTCGGAGTCATTTATCAGAAGCTTGGGCAGGTGTGCTCACCTCCTCCTCCCTGCCCCCCACACATCTGGCCACGTACCTGGGACCTCAGACCTTTGCCAGGGAGAGCACCTGCCGAGGGACTCAGTTTCCCAGGAGCTCAGGGGCTGCCAGAGGTCCCCTTTCCAGCCTTCCTGGGTGTGAGTGGGGGTAGGAGGCCCAGCTCGATGACCTCTGCCCTCTGTGCATCCCTAGACCTCCGAGGAAGAACTCTTCAGCACCAACGAGGAGAGCCCCGCCTTCGTGGAGTTCCTCGAATTCCTTGGCCAGAAGGTCAAACTGCAGGACTTTAAGGGGTGAGCATTGGGGTGGGACAAGCAGAGGATAATCCGACCCATGCCCTTGGGCAGGGAGGGAGCCCCCATCCTGGCCCCGTGGAGGCCTGGCTGGGGCTGGAGACTGAGCCGTGGCCTGGGGGGCCTGGGGCAGGTTCCGAGGAGGCCTGGACGTGACCCACGGGCAGACGGGAACCGAGTCTGTGTACTGCAACTTCCGCAACAAGGAGATCATGTTTCACGTGTCCACCAAGCTGCCCTACACAGAAGGGGACGCCCAGCAGGTAGCCTGGGCACCGACCCACCTGCTTCCCACCTGTCCTCCTGTCCCCCATTTACCTACCCATTCAGTGTCCACCACACCAGACTCAGTGGGCCCTGGGATAGAGAGATGGAAATGATCTAGTCCCCCAACTTGTGGCCTCTAGTTGGGGCAGGGTGACAAGCTACTACGATGTTGTGAAAGCCTCAGTTTCCACATCTGTGAAATGGGGATAATGCACCTACCTTATAGGTGAGCATAAACGAGGGTATGCACCCAGAGTGGCTAGAACAGTAACTGGTACATAGCAGGAGCTCAGTAAATGCGAGTATTTTTACAGGAAATGAAGGGTATTGTCAGGTCACATGGGGGCACTTAGACTGGGCAGAGGTGGGAGTCAGGCAAAGCTTTCAAGATAAAGTGACTTTTAGGTGGCAAAGGAGGTAGGAGAGGGAGGAGGAGCATTCTGGGGGAAAGAATGGCTTCCATCTTCTGCAAAGGCCTGGTGATGAGGAAGTGCAAGGCATGTTCCTGGAGCTGAACTTGGAAATTTGTCACCTTGTCCTAAGCTTCCTGCAGGGCTGTCCTCCTTATTTCCCCACGCCCCCACTCCAGGGGTACAGGGGGATACAGGGGTCATGTGAGAAAAATGGAAATGCTTATTCCTTATTTTTAATGTCTTTTAATTTTCTTTTAATAGATTCTCTGTTCATTTTAACAGCAAAGATATATTGAGTGGAACTTATTTGTTCAAGAGGGGCCCATGTTTGGGGTATTTAGACAGGAGGAGGGTGAGAGGTAGGGCCTGGGGACCAAGAGCCCCGGGTTCAAGTCCCCTAATTCACTGTAGGGCCTTGCAAGTCACTTCTGTCTTGGCCTTAGTTTTCTCATCTGTCACAGGATTCCAAGAAAACGAGAATAATTTTAAGACAAGTTTCTCACCACATTTTTTTGGAGGAAGCAACTCCTTAGACATGCCCTCTGCCTACCCCAAGCCCCCCGCACCTCTGCGGGCACCCTCCCCACACTCCACGAGCCCCCGGCCAGGTGGTGAAGGCTGTGGCCCTGTGCTCAGTTGCAGCGGAAGCGGCACATCGGGAACGACATCGTGGCTGTGGTCTTCCAGGACGAGAACACGCCCTTTGTGCCAGACATGATTGCATCCAACTTTCTGCATGCCTATGTGGTGGTGCAGGCTGAGAGTGGGGGCCCCGATGGCCCCCTGTACAAGGTGGGTGATCTCGGAGCTTCCCAAGGGCATCAGCCACCATCCCAGCCCCACCCTCACTCACTGTGAGGCCTCTCTGAGCCTCAGTTTTCCTAACTGTAAGTAGGGGGACTGTCCGGAGGGCTCTGAGCCCCCCTCTTGCTCTGATGATGGAGGAGTCCCATCCCGCCCTCTCTGCCCCCTGAAATCCCTCCCCTCAGAGAGGCTGGTTACCCTCCTCCGCCCCTTAGCCTCCTCCTCCCTCTCCATCCTCATGACTCCTGAGACCCTCCAACCCTTCCCACCACTCAAATTCAGGACCAAGGATGGAGGAGCTGAAATCCTGGGGTTCACCCATCCAATCGGCAGTCACTGAACCTCCCCCGCCAAGGGGCAGCCCTGTGCCCAGCACGGGGCAGGATAGGGAGGTGAATCAGTGGTTTCTGGCTGGTGTGGGGACTCCATGGGGACAGCTGCCCTCCCTTCCAGGTCTCCGTCACTGCGAGAGACGATGTGCCCTTCTTCGGGCCACCCCTCCCGGACCCTGCTGTGTTCAGGAAGGTGAGGGGCAGCCCCCAGCACCCCCCCCATCATGGGCAGAGCAGGACTAAATGGGTGGGGGCTGAGAGGGTGCACATTCTGCTGTACGAGGTCCTGAAGCCCCACTGTGTGCCAGGGCAGCCGGGCTCCCCTAACTGAGCAGCTGGGGCCTGGCTTTTCTGTTCATCTTGATAAAAACTGTGACTTTATTTTACAACGTCCCAGAACAGACTATATCATTGTTTTACATTTGGTATAGCAGACTCTGTGGCCTTTCCTCACTTCTGTTGTCTTCTTGACAATTTCAACCTTCTTCTAAAATGTTCGGGGAGAGGGGCACACATCTCTCTCACCTCTCAGGAGCCCTCACTTTGAGCCTTGGCTTCGGCACCCCCCAATCCCCCAGACTGAGGCAGTGGGAGACCCCAACCCAGCTCTCCCGAGAGGTGGGCAGCCATGAAGGGCATAGGGCTCACAGGTGCCTGGGCTGGCGAGCTGAGCCCAAGGAGATGCCCTTCTGGGAGTGAAGAGGGCAGCCCGAGGCCCCAGCAGAGCGTGGCTCAGGAGCCCCAGCCCCTTGCCTCTGTGTTCGCCTGACCCCCCTTTCTCTTCTCCACGCTGGGGGCTCCCAGGGGCCTGAGTTCCAGGAATTTTTGCTGACAAAACTGATCAATGCTGAATACGCTTGCTACAAGGCAGAGAAGTTTGCCAAACTAGAGGTGAGTATGGGTTCTTGGGGTTGAATCCCCCCACCCCTTAGAATTTCAGCCCCTGGGGAGAGAAGAGCTGTGTTCAGACCTTGGCCTTAGGGAAGGCTGCCTGGGGGAGGACAGATTTACAGATGAGCAGCGTCAGGGTCAGGGGAGAGGAAGTAAGGGTTCATAAGGAATGCTCAGGAGGGCCTTGGAGGTAGGCGGGCTGCCACAGAGGACGCAGTGGAGGAGGGGCGTGGGGACATGAAGTCAGATCTTTGAGGGGCCACGTCGAGCCCTGGGGGCTGCCTGTGCTGCGGAGGGGCCTGAGGGAAGCCGTCTAGGCTTCTGGAGCCCAGGCCCACTTCCCACTCAGAGAAGGTGGCCACGATTGCAAATGTGGGAAGAAGGGCTGATCCCTGGGGTCTCTCCTAACGGCCCCGGCCTGGCCCTCAGGAGCGGACACGGGCCGCCCTCCTGGAGACGCTCTATGAGGAACTGCACATCCACAGCCAGTCCATGATGGGCCTGGGTGGAGACGAGGACAAGATGGAGAACGGCGGCGGGGGCGGCGGCTTCTTCGAGTCCTTCAAGGTGAAGAGCTGGGGTCTACCTGGGTGCGGAGGGGGACGGGTGTGGTTTTCTTGGAATCTGGGCACGTGGTTGGGCTACAGCAGGGGGATGCCGTTAGCTACAAGGTGTGGGGGTGTGGCTAGAGGTGAGCTCACATTGGAGGTGGAGTCGGGTGGGGGCGTGGCTCAGGGTGGAGTCACGGGTGGAGTTAATAGGCGTGAGCTCGGACTAGGTGGGCACGCACCTGGGGTAGAGTTTGGGTGATGGTGAGCCTCTGGGTGGACCTGGGCTTTAGAGTGGGCTTAGACTTGGCGGGGGGGTGGTCTTGGCCTGGGGTAGAGCTGCGGTTGGGAGTTGTAAGGTGGGCTCTGGCTGGGGGAGGAGTTGCTGGTTGGAGGCGGGGCTAAGCTTGGGGGCGGAGTCTGCCTGGGAGCTGTGCTGAAGGTTGGAGCCCTCTGGTGCCAAGGGTGGTGGCTCCCAGGTCAGCAGGCAGAGAAGAGAGGAGGAAGCCTCTGTCCTGACCGAGAGAAAGAAACAGAGGTCAGGGAAGGGAGGTGAACGAGGGGCTATAGGAGAGGGACCTGGTCTGCATGACCTTAGGCCGTGTGACCCACCCTGGCTATCTCTAGTTTAGCTTAGTGTTAAGAGCATAGACACCCTGGGTTCAAATCCCAGCTCTGCCACTTACCACCAGCTTGAGCATTCTCTGAGCCTCAGGTTTTCTAATCTGTTGTTTAGGGTAATGGCAACTTAGCTCATACAACTGTTGAGAATTATTTGTGAAGCAGTTAGATCAGTGTAATCTAAGTTAAGAAGCAAAATGCAAAGCCCTGCCCATCTACCTCAGCAACTACCATCCAAAGTGAGAGACAGAGGAGGAGAGAGTTCCTCTTCCCCCCACAGGGCCTGGACTCCCCCAGGCTGCAGGTCCCCAGGCGGTGGCCTCTTTGCCACTGTGTCCTCCACCCACAGGAGGAGGACTGCCCATCCTCCAGGTGCCCAGCAGGCTATTGGGGCCTCACATTTACCCCAGGGCAGGCCACAAAGTTGGAGGTGTGGGTTTGCGTAAGAGGCTTAGCCCAGCTGCCCAGGCCTGCCTTGGGCTGAGGCGAACAGAACGTCTTTGAGAAAGAGGCTTGAAGAGAGCCCTGCCTCTGCTCACTGGAGACAGGGAGTGGGTGGGAGGAACACGGACCTGGGGTGTCTTCTCTGAGGGGGCCTCCAGTGATCCCACATCTGGTGAGTGCTGGATGGTGGACCGGGCTTAAGTTACAGACCTTCTTCGAGGCAGCGGAGCCCACGGTCAAGGGTTTGGGTTTGGCATCTGGGTTCCAGCCCCACCTCTGCTTCAGTTTCATCACGTGTAAAATGGGCTTGGTGGCAGTGCCTGCTTCCTGGGGCGGATTGAGTGAGAGCAAATGTAAAGCACCCGGCCCTGAAGTGAGCGTTCAGTGCAGACTGACTGACAAAAGTGAGGCACGGAGGGAGGGAGGGAGGGAAGAAAAGCAAGGAAGAAACAAGCCCTGAGAGACGCTAAAAGGAGGGAACTGGGGTTTCTGGAGGTCTCTCTGTGCACGCTTTTGCTCATGACCCAGCGTCCTCTGCGGGCTTTACAACAACTGCACGACCGGCCATGAGGCTCAGAGGCTCAGAGGCGTGGGGTGGCTTGCCCAAGGTGACCCAGGAAGTTGGTGGCAGAGTCAAGGCCCACACTACCCTTGGCACATGTGGACCTGACTCTCGTGTGGTCTCATGGGAAGGAACTTCCTGGGGTCACCGAGATTGGCGTCAGTGGCTCCTGGGTTTCCCTGAGGGGGTGGGGCCTTAGGAAACCCCTACCGCCACCTTCGCAGCGGGTCATCCGGAGCCGCAGCCAGTCCATGGATGCCATGGGGCTGAGCAACAAGAAGCCCAACACCGTGTCCACCAGCCACAGCGGGAGCTTTGCGCCCAACAACCCGGACCTGGCCAAGGCGGCTGGAATAGTGAGTGCCCTCCCCCAGGGGCCCCGCCTCCCCCCGCTGCCCTGCTGTCCGAGGGCTCATCCTGGGCTCTAGGCTAGGTCTAACCACTGCCCTCCATGGGGTCAGGTGCCCAGGCTGTGACACTGGGATGCTGAGAGCCTGCAGCCCCCTCCCCAGCTCCTCGGCCCGCCCCACCTCCTGGCCCCTTATTCAGCTGTGTCTGTTCTGGGGCAGCTTCCGTGTCCCATTCCTTATGAAGCACCTACTGTCTGTCGTATGCTGGGGATTGGGCTGCTGTGTGGACACCTCCTGTCAAGCCTTGAGTTTCTGGGAGCACCTGCTGTGTGTCAGGCTGTGGGCACGCACTGTGTGTCAGGACCTGGATCTCTGTGTGAGCATCTGCTGTGTGCCTGGCTCTGAGATGCTGGTGGGTACCGCTGTGTGTCCAGACTTGGGCTGCTGTGTGAGCACCTACTGTGTGTTAGGACCCGGGCTGCTGTGTGGACATGTACTTTGTGAGCACCTACTGTGGGCCCGGCCCTGAGATTCTGTGAGCACCTGTTGTATGTCAGATCCTGGGCTACTGCGTGGACCTAACTCTGCAAGTGTCTGCTGTGTGCCCAGCCCTGAGCTGCTGTATGAGAATCCACCATGTGTCAGGAAATGGACTGCTGTGATAAGCCCTGGGTATCAGTGAATACCTTCTCTGTGTCAGGAGATGAGCTGCGTGAGCACCCATTATGTGCCAGGGCCTCTGTGGTTGTGCCCACCTGTTGTGTGTCAGGACCTGGGCTTCTGTGTGAGCCTCTCCTGAGTGAGCACCTACTGTGTGATTACTTCCTGTCTGCCAGGCTCTGCGGGATTCTGCTACTAACACTCAGGGGGTGTGCTGGGCACAAAGGCTGAATAAGGCCCTCAATTGTGGGCCAGTCTGCTTTCCACTGCCCAGTGGTCACCCCCAGCACTGCACCTACTGCTCTGCTGCCCCTTCCCCATCCATCTTTCCTTCCTTCCTTCCATCCACCCGTCCTTCCATCCATCCGTCTGTCCGTCCATCCATCCATCCACCCACCCACCCATCATTTACTGACTGACTGCTGCATGCCAAGCAAGCCCTGTGCTCAGTGCTGTGAGGCTGTGTCATGTGGCAGGAGGGACCCCCTCCACCCCACCCCTGCCCCATGGGCTGACCTGGCCAGGGAGGCAGGGCGAGTCCTCTGTGTTCCAGCAGTCACCAAGCCCACTGTCACTGGAGAAGCAGGCCCACCCTCCTCCAACCCCAATTCACTAGCCACTCCCTTCCTTCCCCGCCAGAGTGGCCCAGCCTCCTGTGGGTGGCTGTAGAGGGGCCCCAGGGACAGGGCCAGACCAGCAGCACCCACCGTGGCAGTAACCAGACCCATTTCTGTTTTTGTTTTTGCACAACTGTCCCCTCTCTTCATGTTGCTTCCTTTTCCTTCCACTCTCTCCTCGTTCCTTGTTTTCCCTTCCCTTTTTCTCTTCCCCTCCTCCACCCCCTGCCTCCCTCCACCTTCTTGCACTTGTGTATTCTGTCCTCTTGCACCTGTCTTTTTACTCCCTCTCCTCTTTCAAACTGTTTTCGCCCTTGATTTTTCCTTTGTGCCTGCCCCTCCCTCTCCATCTCTGTCCGTCTTGCTCCCCGGGTCCATCTCTGTGTCTGTCTCTCCGTGTTTCACTCTGTACCCCTTCTCATGTGACTGTCAATCTCTCTCCTCTGTTCTCTCTGTGTCTCCTCCCACCTCTTCTCTCCTTCCCTTCCCCGGCCTTGTCTCTCTCAATCCCCTGCCCCGCTCTCTTCTTTGTCCCTGTCTGTCTTTCCCTCCTTTCCCTGTCTCATTTCTCTGTGCCTCCCCCTCCCGCCATCTCTGTCTCTCTGACTCTCTCTATGCCTGTCTCCCTCTCTCTGCTCCCACCCTCTGCTGCTTGCCAGTCATTGCTTATTCCTGGGAAAAGTGCGAGTAGATTCGGACGCCGGGGCAGTGCCATAGGCATAGGAACCGTGGAAGAGGTTGTCGTCCGCGGGGCCGCCGTCTCTGGAGGCTGCCTGCACGCGCTGTTCTCTGCTCGCCCTCAGGACGGAGGCCATATTGGGGACGTTGCCCCCCTCCCCCCGGGACAGGCCCGAGGGCTGGCAGGATGGAGTGCCAGCAGCTCTGATGGCGCTCAGCACCTGCTTTGGGGCCTGGCACCTGTGCCAGTGCCAGTGCCCCCCCCACCAGGGGCTCTGGCCCTGCCCTGCCCCCTGGGACTCTGGCCCAGTCCCTGCCTTTAGGATCTGGTACCTAGAGACCCTCTGTCCAGCTGCACGTCCCCCAATATCGCCAGTTCTGCATGGAGCGCCACCGCCCTCCTCTGCCCTAACTCCCTGTCCCGACCATGAACTGGCCTGGGGGTTTCTGCCCATCTGTGCCTCCATGGGGCCCACCTTCCCGCCTCCCCAGAGAAATGGGGGACATGCTTCTGGTGCCTGGGGCATCCCACCATTGTATATGTGTGACCTGGGCTCGGGGGCATCTTTCAACTGCTCGGCCAGAACCTCCCCCAGCCAGTTTGGAGATTCCGAGGTGTAGCAGGGGGCAGGGGCTTGGGTTGCCTCACCCGCTCTCTCCCCACTGCCCGTAGGCTGCAGGTCCCATGAAGTCCTGGGGGCAAAGAGGCAGCAGTCATTCTGAGGACTTGGCCTCCTCCAGTCCCAGCCCAGAGTGGCTGTCCAGCTCCCTCAGGCTTCTGCTCTTCTCCTGGACTAAGATGCTGGGTCCAGACCTGCTGTGTGACCTCAGGGGGGCCTTTGCCCTCTCTGGGCCTGTTTCCTTATCTGTAAATTAGGACGGCCCTCTCTGGAGATGGACAGTTCTCTCATTTTTCTTGCTCATTGTCTCTGCTTCAGGGCCTGGGCAGCAGGGCCCCAGGGTGGCATGTGGGGGGCACAGGGGCTCCTGGAGCAGGTGGGTACTGAGTTGGGACCTCTCCCCGCAGTCCCTGATTGTCCCTGGAAAGAGCCCCACCAGGAAGAAGTCGGGCCCGTTCGGCTCACGCCGCAGCAGTGCCATCGGCATTGAGAACATACAGGAGGTGCAGGAGAAAAGGTGGGTGCAGCAGAGAGGGTAGGATGGCGTCCTGCGTCTCCTCTGGCTCCCCCGACCCCCATTCAGTGGCAAAGCACAGCAGGCAAGAGGGAGCTCCCACCCTTCTCCCGCTCTGTCCCCACCGGTGACAGCTACACGGTCAAGTCCCTGCTCTGCGTCAGGCACCACGGCCAGCTCGTCACCTAACATGAAGCCCTATCATCCAGTCCCAGCTCTGCCGGCTCCCAGGGGGTCACACCTTGCACATCAAGGAGCCACGGGTCAAGGGGTCAGGGGCCTGCCCAGGTCACACAGCTGGTGAGGGGCAGAGCTGGGATTTGAGGCCTGGTCCATGGAGGCCTGTAAGTGCATCTGTGTGGGCGGGGTGTGGACAGCACACCGTATTACCAGCAGAGAGCCTCCGGGAAGCAGAGGATAGTTCCTGGGTGTGAGTCCTGTCTCCACCACACTGGGGCTGTGTGACCTTGGGAAAGTCACTGTCCCTCTCTGAGCCTCACTGTCCCAATCTGAAAAATGGGGATAAGAACACAACCAACGGCATGGTGCTGCTGCGCCGGGTGGGGGGGGGTGCAGTGCATGTGAAGCAGGGAGCAGGTGCACTGAGGCCTCAGGAGTGGAGCTGGCACTGTCCTCAAAGGCAAGAGAGCCCAGAATCCCATGAACCCAGGGTTCGAGTCTTGGCTTCGCCATGTCCTAGCTGCGTGTCCCTGAGCAGGTTCCTTCCCATCTCTGGACTCCAGTTTCCTTATCCATAACAGGGTCTTCAGTAGGTGCTCCCACAGCACCTGCCCCCTCCTTGGCCAGGCCAGCCCAGGAGCTGCAGGGACTGCTCTGGGTCTGGCCCCTGAGGATGTAGGGTGTGGGTACAAGGCAGGAGGCACCCAAGACCTCCTCTCACCACCTGGGCCTCCTTCTGCCCTTGATGCCAGGCCTGGTGCTGAATCCCCCCGCTGCCCCCATGTGCCCCGCAGGGAGAGCCCCCCGGCTGGCCAGAAGACCCCAGACAGCGGGCACGTCTCACAGGAGCCCAAGTCGGAGAACTCATCCACTCAGAGCTCCCCAGAGATGCCCACGACCAAAAACAGGTTGGGGCTCGGGGCATGCTGAGCCGGGGGGCTTGGGTGTGGTGGGCCCATTCTTTCTACCCCCTGTCTGGGCCCAGGCCTGCCAGGAGTGTTGACACAGCCATACCACGGCGGCAGGGTGCCTGATTACTCTCCTAGGTCCTCCTTTGACACACACCCGCTGAGCACTTTGTGCATGCCAAGCTCTGCAAGACAGCAGTGAGCTGGACATACGCGGCCCCTGCCTCGTGGAGCTGACAGTCCAGCGTAACGTAACCTAATAAGCTACTTCCAGACAGTGATGATAGAAAAATAGAGCAGAGGATATGATGAAGAATGAGTGGGGGTGGGGCGCTAGGCGGGGGCTCAGGGAAGACATCTACCAAGGGTTGGGGTTTGAATTGGGAGCTGAGTGAGGAGTCGGCCCTGTTAGGGCTGACTTACAGTGGCATGGCAGAGGGAAGAGGGTTTCAGGTAAGAGACACGGCAAGTGCAAAGGCCCTGAGGCATGCTTGGTGCAGTTGGAGCTGAAGGAGTGAGGCTGGGCCCAGGCGGACACCGGTAGTGGAGGGGATGAGGGTGGAGAGGCGGGTGGGGGCTAGGTCACGGCTTTGAAGGCCATGTGAGAACTTTGAGACTGGCAAGGAGGCTTTGGAAGATTTTCGTTAAGAGGAGCAGTGGTGCTTTAACAAGCTGACTGTGGTCACCGTGTGAAGGCTCTGAGGGTGGGGGCAGGAGCAGAAGCAGGGAGGCCAGCCAGGAGGCTGCCCCTCCGTTCAGTGCTTGTTGGCTGAGCCCCTTCTGTGCTGGCTGCCGGGGGTGAGGGGGCTGCTGAGAGGACCCGGCCTGGGCTGAAGAGTCAGGCAAGTGAACAGAGAAGCAGGAGAGGGCCACAGGGACAGGGAGAGACAAAGCTCAGCAGAGAGGGTCATTCCCACAGCAAGGAAGAATCAGTGAGGGCCTCCTTGAGTGGCGACCCCTGGCTGGTTTTCCAAAGGTAAATTTACTTTTTTGGGATTTGAGGGAAGGAGTGAGACTCCAGGCAGGAGACACAAAGGCCCTGAGCATGGGACAAAATTGTGAGAGAGTTAAAAGAGAGTAGACTGTGGAGTTGGCAGGCCTGGGTCCTGCCGGTTCTCCCACCTATGGCTGCGTGACCTCGGGCCGTGTGCCCATCCTCTCTGTGCCTCGGTGTCTGCTCCTCTATAAGGTGGGTCTAATAATGATAGCAATGAGATAACTAGGGAAAAAGCACTTAGAACAGTGCCTGGCACAGAGCAAACCTGCACTAGATGGCAGTATTGTTGTTAATAGTTACGATTGAGCATCCAGCCAAGGAAGTTGGACTTTATCTGGGGCAGTGGGGATCCAGGAGGGGGAATTGAGCAGGGGAGGGGCATGATAGGGTCTGCGTGTTAGCAAGGACAGTGGCATTGGGGAGGCTCAGAGGCCCAGGGAGCTGTAAGAGGCCAAAAAGGCACTTGGCTGGCTGCAGGCTGGGCCGCCCTGGGCCGGGAGGGCAGGGGCATGGGGTCTTGGCCCAGGAGGTGCCCAGTGTGGATGCTGGCTGATAGGATGCTGTCTGTGGCAGAGCGGAGACAGCAGCTCAGAGAGCAGAAGTGCTGAAGGACTTCTCCCGCTCCTCGTCCAGTGCCAGCAGCTTCGCCAGCGTCGTGGAGGAAGCAGAGGGTGTGGACGGGGACGATACAGGCCTGGTGAGAGGCCCAGGGAGGGGAGGTGCCCCACGACGGCCTGAAAGGGGTGCTCTTTGGTCCCTGGAGATGCTCTGGGTGGAAGCATGAGGTTGGGTGTGGTTGAGTTGTGACCAAGGGACTCAGCCCAAAGGATTAATGCAGACTGACCTTCTCTTACTCTAAAGCCTTCCGTGGCTCCCCGGTACCCCCCACAGCCCAATCTCTGAGGCCATCTAGCCCCTCCCTCCCCACCCTCGTCTCTTACCACTTCAGCCATTCTGCCCTCCTTTGTAGTCCCCCAAACCAACCAGGCTTACTCTACTTCTGGGCCTTTGCACATGCCATTCCTCTGTCTGGAGCACTACCTGCTTCCTCCTTCCCACTTTGTCTGACTGACTCGTATTCATCCTTCTCAATTCAGCCTCATGTCACCTCCTCCTGAAAGCCTGCCTTCCTGGTCCCAGGGTAGGTTAGGAGCCCCCTTTACACTCTCGTAGACCCTGGGCTCTGTCCTTGGAACCTGTCTGTCATGCTTCACTCAACAGCCCTTTGGCGAGCGCTGTTCCTTGCCACGCCCCGTGCCAGGTGCTGCGTGGGCAGAGGGGACAGTGCAGACCAAGGCCCTGCCCTGTGGGGCTTGGACTAGTGTCTCTTCACAGCCTGTCTCTCCTCTCCTCTTCAAGCTCTCGGAGGGCTGGGACCTTTCCTGATTTCTCTCGGTGGCTTGGCTCACGAGAACAACAATAAATGTTTGCTGAATGAATGAATGGGAGCGCATGTGCGTGTGTGCACGCGCGCCCCTTCGTCTGTGTCTGTTCCCACTCTGTCCTCCTCTGGTCCCCCCTGGGGCAGACATTGCTGGGCCCTCATCCTCTTTGCAGAGGGGCAAGGGTGGGGGGTTGTGGATTGCAGCGGCCAGGGGCTGGTGAGGAGGGGAGAGGGCAGCCAAGCCAGTGCCATGGCCAAGGGCTGACCTCCCTCTCTCTCTCCTCCCCCATCCCCAGGAGAGCGTCTCATCCTCGGGGACGCCCCACAAGCGGGACTCCTTCATCTATAGCACGTGGCTGGAGGACAGTGTCAGCACCACAAGTGGGGGCAGCTCCCCAGGTACTGGCCAGGGCCAGCTTCCCCCACCACAAGCAGGGCCAGTCTTGTGGTGGGCAGGGGACAGGGCTGGGCACAGAGGGTCAAAAGCAGTTCTCAGGCCCCAGGTGGTGGTGTGTGATGGAACTGCCCCTGACATGGGGACAGTGGGCTGGTCATTGTCCAGCCTAGGGTGGTTGGTGGCTTGGAGGGCTGGTGGTTTCCAGAAAGGCCTTGGAGGGTGATGCAGGAAGGGGGGGGGCGGTAAAGAAGGGAGTTAAGGGTGGGAGTCCCAGAGGGAGGGGCTCGGTGGGGTTGGGGAGCACTGGTGCCGACCGCCCATCCATGCCCCCCGTCTCCCTGGTGCCTCCCCGCGGCCAGTGAGGTGGCTCCCTCCTGCCTCCCTCCCCAGGCCCCTCTCGGTCACCCCACCCAGACGCTGGCAAGTCGGGGGACCCTGCATGTCCCGAGATCAAGATCCAGCTGGAAGCATCTGAACAGCACACGCCCCAGCTGGTACGCACAGCCACCAGGGGCCTGGCCACGGTGGGGACGGGTGGCCTGGAGCCTGGCCCTATGGGGAGCCCTACTTGGGAGGGAGATTGGCTGCTGGGGAGAGGCATCAAAGCGACCAGGGGTCCCCAGGGATGGGGGCTGGACCAAGGGCCCCCCTTAATCCTGGGGGGCTGGGCTCGTCCAGCCTGGGCATAGCCAGTGACTTCTGCCTGCGTGTATCTTCCATGTCGTCTGTCCTGTCACCTGCATTGCCGCCATCTCTGTGCAGGGCTGTTAGCCAGGATGCCCCTCTGAAGGTGACACTGAGCAGGTCAGTACCAGCCCCCAGCTTCTGTTTGGTGGGGAGAGGGCGGGGGTGGGCCAGCTTCTCTGTCTTCCTCTGTCACCTCTCTTGGGTGAGAGCTATGTATCTAGGTTTGAGTCCTCTGCCACTCAGTTGCTAGGTGACCGCGGGCCTCAGTTTCCCTATCTGTACAATGGGGCTAATAAATGCTGCCTCACCTCTGCCCATGAGTTTCTGGGAGGATCTGATGGGAGCCTGAAAGGGACTTGGGAATTTCTGGGAGGGAGGGGTCTAGGGGGTTCCCAGTGGGATGGAAAGACCCAGAGCCTGGAACTCCAAGGGTGGGCCCTTCCGCATCTGTCCCCCGGCTTCACGGTGCCTCCGTCTCCCCTTACCCTGCAGATGAGGCCACAGAAGCACAAGGTGAAGATGCTGTGTCAAATCCAGGCAGACGGGACCTCTGCCCCCGAGGCCAGCACCAGCCTGTGGGCTGCCCCCGCCTCGCCAGCCCTCCTCCTGGCCCACTGTCTGGGCTGTCTCTGCAGGGCGGAGCCATCCAGACCTGGGAGCGGGGAAGCTGCTGGCACCATCCCCACCCCCTGGGCTGGGGGGCCGGCTGGGGCAGGGAGTGGTCACTTGAAACAGGACTCCAGGCCTGGCCATCCATCACCCCTGGGTGCCCCTCTGGACTCAGGGGGAGTGAGCTGGAAGGGGGGATTGAGACATCTCAGTGCATACAGAGCCTACTGTGGAGGCCGTGGGGTGTGAGGTGTGGTAGAATGAGCACTGGGCTGGGAGTCCTAAGTCCTAGCTTTTAATTTGGGTTCTGCTCTGTGACTATGGGCAAATCACTCTCCCTCTCCGGGCGCCTCTGCTATAAATGGACAAGATTATTTCAGAGGTCACTGAAGGCTGTGAGTCCATGCACCTGCCCCAGAATGGAGGATCGTCGTCCTAGAGACCTCCCATCACCCTACCCTGCTTCTTGGGGTTCCTGGGGCCCCCGGTGGGCCGAGGCTGTGCCCATTGCCCCTCCTGGACCCTCAGTCTCTACCGCAGATCTGCCGATGCCCTGTCCACTGCCTCCACGACAGACGAGTGACCCGCTTGTGGGGGAAGTGGGAGCTGCCTGGCTCCTCAGCCAGCACCCAGCTTAACCCCTGCCTTCCCATGCTCCTGGGCACACCGGGCCGAGGGGTTTCAGCTGGCCTAGAGTTATGGGCCGCACCTTCGCGCCACCCTCACCCACCACGGAGGGGGCAGCCAGGCACAGCTGCTGTGGGTCCACATCCTTGTGTGCGTCTGTCCACACTTTTTAGGCGCCACGCCAAAGGCCAGCCTCCTGGCCCCAACACCCATTTTGGAAGCCCCCCGTGGCCGTGTGTATGTCAGTAACAGTTGTACAAAATAAATTCTATTTATCGCTATTGTACCCCGAGTCGGGTGTGGCTTCACGTGACCCCGCCCCCCACCCGGATCAACCCGACAGATCTCAGTGGCACCGTGGTGGCGAGGGAGAGCCTATTCACCCCCCGAATCAGCAGCTGGGTCTGCGAGCACCTCCAGGGCCAAGCCGCAGGCTCTGTGACCACCAGCTCTGGCTTCCCCGCCATGGCCCTGCCCTTTCTTCCACCTTGCTCCCCTCTCCACAGCAGGGAGGACGTGGCTTTGAAGGTCCAATCAGGCAGACCTAGATTGGAGTCCTGACACGGTCTCTTTAACTCTCTGGGTGACGCTGGGAAACTTAAAAGCTTCTCTGAGCCTCAGTTTCCACTTCTGTAAAACGGAAGCGATAGTTTTACAGAACTATCTCCCAAGGGTTCGTCATGAGGGTTCACTGAGGGTTCACTGAGGGTTCACTGAGCTGGAGCAGGTGGAACGCCTAGCACAGCGTCTGGCACCCCGTGGGTGCTCAAGGATCGGCTTCCCTCTCTTCCTATGCCCAGTGAAGCTCAAGGGCTTCCCCTATGTGGCCACCTGGGGGCGCCAAGGGATTGCTTACCTGGAATGATCGGGGTGGGGAGATGGCGATGAATCTGTCCAGCTGCTGGAAGGAGCTCACAGTGCAGAGCGGTTACAACAAAGGATGATGAATGCCCTGGCGGGGGTGGGGGGCGGGGACGAGCATGGGGTCCAGCCTGGCTAACAGAAGAATGGGGAAGACTCCGGAACAGTGGTGCCCGGGCATCCTGGAAAGGCTTAGGATAGTGTCCCTGGGGAGCGAGCTGCAGGTGCAAAGGCAGGAGGCGAGAGAGTGCTGCTTGCAGTCGGAAAGGGAGCCAGCAGTTCTGAATGATGGGAAGGTGGTGATGGGCAGGGAGATGGGGCAGAGATGAGGCCAGAGGTCACGTGGCCTTGGGTGCCAGACCAAGGGGCTAAGGCTTTACGCTGAGGGCACTGGGGAGCCATGGAGGATGCGAAATAGCAGTAGAAAGAGAAGAGGGGGCTGCTGGTGGGGACTGGCTGGGCAATGTCAGCCCAAGGAGGGGAGGGCCCAGGAGGCCATTGCTGGGTGCGGAGGGTAACCAGGACAGTGGGCAGGTCTGGAAGATGCTGGGAGACTTGAGCGTCTGGGCGAAGGGCCTGATGTGGCCTGATGTGATGTGGGGCTGAGGGAGGACCTGAGGAACCTTGGGGCGGTGGAGGGGGGTTCCTGGCCTGAGTGTTGGGTGAATGGGAGGGTCTCCTCTGAGGTAGGAGCACAGGAGGAAGAGCAGGTTGGGGGATTTGGGGTCTGGGGGCGCGGGCACAGAATTGGGTTCCAGCGGGACTAACCGTGCCTTGGCCTCGCCCCCTCCCCACCACAGCTCCCATGCCCTCCCCTGGACGATGCTGGGTGCACCCCAGGGGATTTCCCGACAGGGCCCTGCTGTGACACTCAGATGTCTGGGGCCACCCAGGGGTGGTGACTCACATCCACTCCCCAGCCCCGCCCACCTGGGTTTGGCCCTGGGCAACCCTGCGCTCAGTGGGTCCCCTGGTAATCCCCCCTCCCCTCCTCTGCCTCGGCCCTGTTCTCTCACCCCTCCCAGGCCCTGGCTCTTCCCCACTCTCTGCCCCAGTCTCTTACCCTGTCTCCTCCCATCCCACCACCAAGGGCCAGTAGCCCCGCTTCAGCACCAAGATGAAGAGCTTGGCTCTGAGTCTGTTCACCTCCCGGCTCTGTGGCTTTGGGCACGTGATTTTGGCTCTCTGGGCCTCCGGGTCTTCATCTGTGCAATGGGAATGCTAACAGTCCTGCCCTTGGTACCCTGAGGTGAGGATTCAATGAGATGATACCTCAGAAAGTTCTTGGTGCTGCCCTAGCACACAGTGGGCTCAGAAAATGGTGTGTGTTGTGTGTGGGGACATGCAGTTAGCCATTAACGAGGGCCATCTCCGTGACCCGCATCAGAGGCTGTGGAGTCTCTCTCTGAATGGGAGATGAAGCAGCTGGCGCGGAGCCCGGCACAGGTGTCTGGATACGAGGCGTTGGGAATGTACAGTTATCAGTTGCTTCCCTGAACCTCAGCTTCCTGGGCTTTACTGGGGTTCATGATCCTTGTATAAAAGAAGTGGGGCACCCCTGCTTGTATCCCTTTATGATGTGCCCCACCCCACAGCTCTGGCCTGCAGCTGAGCTGGGGCGGAAGCAGGGGGCCGGCCTGATGAGCAGAACCTGCCTTTGCCCCTCGGCCTGCCCAGGTTGTGGCAGAGCCCCTGTCAGCGGGAAGGGCCGGCCTCTGGGCTGGGTTTCAGCCTGGGCCCCCGCCCCACCCCTCCAGGCTCCAAGGTGGGGCTGGGGGAGGCGGAGGACGAATCTGGCCTCTGGGATCAAAGCGTCCAGCGCTGTTTCTCTTGTGCCCGCGCCAGCTCTGTGCTCGTCCTGGGTTCTGAGGTGGGGAGGGCGAGCCAGGACACTGACCCGAGGCTGAAATTAGGGCTTGGGCGGGGGGCGCCGGGCTCCGGGAAGCACAGGACTCTGCTTAGAAATAACTCTGGTGGTGGAAACGGCAGCCAAAGGTTTCTCTGGACGCAGGAGGCAAGAGGCCTCCATGGAGGGACTTGGGCGCCTGGCTGACCCGACAGCCACATCTCCCCTGCCTCAGAGCTGGGACCTTTCTCTCCAGGTCTCAGTTTCCTCACCTATAAGATGGAGGCAAAGCCCTACCTGTTGCTGTCAGGCCAAGAAGCTGTCATGGCCTCTAATGGATGTGGCATAGACCCCATGCCCAATAGGAGGGGGTCCTCCCCATCCCCCAGCAGCTGGGGCATCCCTGGACATCCACGGCTAACTCTGGGGCAACGTTGCCAAAGAGCCGGCCGCAGGCCCAGGCCCGCCCAGTGCCAGGGGACTGGGACCTGGACAGTCTCTGCTGCTCAGGCCACAGGGGGTACTTAACCAGGGACCCTGGAATGTGGAGGTCCCTCCCTCCTTCCCTGTATCCGCCCTGCCAAGGGGACAGTCAGGGACGGAGCCTCCTGAAATAACCAGATCTGGTTAGCAAGGCTAATTTTAAAAGCCACTCTGGCTGCCCCATAGGCCCTTCTGGGAAGCCATGAATGTCCCTGTGTTTGCCCCTGGGAGGCAGGGTGAGGGGAGAGCAGAGGGGCTGGGAGGACTCCCACCCCTGACTGCCAGTGCCGGAGACCCCAAGCTGCCTCCCAAGGCCTGCCCATCCAGGGCGCAGAGCCCTGGCCCAGTACAGGGGCTCAGGGGCCCAGCCTCTGCCCTGATCCACTCGGAATGAACCCTGGTGGGCTCTCAGGATCCTCCACCCTCTGCACTGGTCTCCCTGAAGCAGTTCTGGGCAGGGAGCCTTAAGCTCTCTGTCTGTCTCTGTCTTGGCTATCTCCCACAGTTTCCATCTGCTTACTCTTTATGTCCCTTTATCTCTGTGTCTCTGCCTTTCTCTGTCTCTGACACTCAAGGTCCCTCTCTGCAGCTGTGACTCTATCCCCGTCTCTCTGGGTCCATCATGCAGGAGGCCCCGGCAGGCTTCTGACAGTCTGTAGGCTGGACTGTGCACTCCAGGTAAGGGGTAAGTGTCCACCTGGGAGCTGGGGCTGCAGGTGGGTCCTGGTGGGGGAGGACAGTAGTCCTGGGGACTGACAGGAGCTGTAACTGGGCAGGCAGGGGCTCTGTCATGGCCTGGGCCATCCATCCAGGCCAGGTGTGAGCAGAAGAATTGAGCTCCAGGGGTAGGGTGGCCAGATTTAGCAAGTAGAAACACACAGAGCCCAGTTAAACTTGAATTTCAGATAAACAAGGGATGATTTTTAGTTTAAGTATACCTCATGCAATATTTGGGACATACTTAAACTAAAAATCATCCCTTGTTTATCTGAAATTCAAGTTTGACTGGACATCCTATGTTTTATCTGGCAGCCCTATCGGGGAGGCTCTAAGAATGAGAGGAGAAATTTCTTAGGAGCAGCAGGTTCTATAGACCGAGGGAGCCCCCGCCTGGTGGGGATGTCACAGCCACGCCTGGGGAAAATCCCTGTCTGATGTGGGAGGAACAGCTCCTACCCACAGGGAGCTTTCAGTTTTCTGGGGTGGCGCCAGTCCTCAGGAGTTTGGCTGGCGGGGTGCGGTGCACGTGATACACAGACACCAGTTACCTCCTCAGGGGAACCATAGACATCAGAAGGGAGGGTCTCTCCTGAGCCCTGGTGCCTCATCCAGGGCCTGGCACACAGTAGGGGCTTCATAAATATTTGTTGAATGAATGAAGAATTCTCCCAACCCATGCCCACAGCAGTGGGGTGGTGCCTGGCCAGCAGGGGCTCCAGCACCCTACCTGCCCCTCCCAAGCTCCTTGGATCCAGCGGGAGGGTGCACCGCCCTCACCCCAAGGGCTCCCCAAAGTGAGCTGTGGAGGGGAGGAGCAGGGCAGAGGGCAAAGAGAGATGATGCCAGCTTTTCTCCTACCCCACCCTCACCCCAGACCCCAGTCCCAACTCAGAGTCCAGCCTGGGCAAGCATGCAGGTCGGGGCTGGGAACTAGGGCAGGGTGACCTCTGGCTTCCGGCATTGGGGGCTTTTGGGGACTAAGGTAGGGGAGCAGGCCAAAGAGGTGCTGATCAGTGCTCCTTAGGGAGACATTTGGACAGTTGGGAGATCCTGGGACCCAGAAACTTGAGGACACTTGTTTCTGGGGAGGTAAGATTTGGATCTTTTCCTGAAGTGCATCGATCTCAGGGGTCTTCCTGAAGGGGCCAACTAGGGAGAGGCCTGTGGTTCTCCCACACCTCCCCCAGGACAGAATCCCTTAAACAGCCTTTGTGTTCATTCATTCATACATTCATTCATTTATTCACTTGCTGATCCCTCCCTCACTACCTCCATTCGCTGGGATGACCCGGCTCCAGGCCAGGGGATAAAGGACTGCAGCATCTCTTCTGGTCTCAGTAGGAACATACCTGTTCCAGTGCTGGCCCTGCCACTGGCTCCCCATGTGACCTTGGGCAAGTCACTGACCACTTTGAACCTCAGTTTCCCCATCCCTACAATGGGGATAACGGTAGCAGCTCCCTCCCTGGCTACTGTGAAGGGTATGAGATGATGCCAGCCCTCGGTGAGAGAGCTTCAGAGGGGGAGCCACCATGATTATTGTTGTTATTATTATTATCAGTATCATTTTTTAAAATTTTATTTATTTTTGGCTGCGTTGGGTCCTCGTTGCTGCGCGCGGGCTTCCTCTAGTCGCGGCGAGCGGGGGCTACTCTTCTTTGCGGTGCAGAGGCTTCTCATTGTGGTGGCTTCTCTTGTTGCGGGGCACGGGCTCTAGATGCACAGGCTTCAGTAGTCGTGGCTCGCGGGCTCAGTAGTTGTGGCTCTTGGGCTCTAGAGTGCAGGCTCAGTAGTTGTGGCGCACGGGCTTAGTTGCTTCGCGGCATGTGAGATCTTCCCGGACCAGGGCTCGAACCCGTGTCCCCTGCACTGGCAGGCGGATTCTTAACCACTGCGCTACCAGGGAAGCCCCATGTTATCGGTATCATTTTGAGGCCCCTGTGGGTTGGGCAGGGAGTGGCTGGCCCCAAGGCCCAGGTCCCATGGCCAGTGTCACACTGAACCATCCCGACAGGCCCGCTTCCTCTCGGGGCTTCAACCATCTTGGACCCCATCCCTCTTTTTCAAGGCATGTCAGCTCCTTCAAGGTGCCTCCGGCTTCTAGATCAGCAAGAAATCCTTCAGAGAAAAGTTAGAGTTGGGGACAGAGCTTGGAGTGGCCATCCGGTGGCAGGGCTTGGGCTGCAGTGTGAGCTGGAGCTAGTCCCTCCTGCTCTGGCCTGGTTTCCCCGGTTGTACAGTGAGGGGGCGGGGCTGGATGTCCTGCCACGGCCTGGACGGGGCCCTCTGTGTGTCATCCTGTTAGTAATGGGTTAGCTCCGAGCCTATAATCACATCTGCCCTGGGAAGAACTAACAGTGACTCTGTAAATTGAGCTCTAATTGCGGCTTTTAGTGGAGTCAGCTGCTCCCCCATTCCCCACCCCCCCGCCCTGCCCACTGCTCTGAATCAGCGAGGTTGTCCCGGCCTGCCCTGCCAGGCCCAGGAATCCCCCAGGATTGTTCTGGCTCCCACTGAGCCAGCGATGGGTCAGGGACTAATGTCCTTCCAGGACCTACTGTGCACGAGGCTCTGAGCCGGGTGCTTTCCATGCAGTGGACTCCAGGTCATGTGACTACAGCTCTGGGAGGCAGGGGCTACTGGGGCTGTTTTTGCAGAAGGGGAAACTGAGGCACAGGGCAGAAAAGTCACTTGCCCCAGGCCACTCAGCTAGGATGTGGCAGAGTCTGGATACAAACCTAGATCCGTCTGATTCCGAGGCTTTGTTCCCGGCCTGAGGCGGAGGAGACACACCCCACCCCACCCAGGGGCTCCGAGCCCCACAGCTGATGCACCTTCCCCACTGGCGTTTGCTGACAAGGTCAGAGGCAGCTCCCCTCCTCAGGCGGGGCGCAGGCCTGTGGTTTCCCTGTTTGTTCTGGAGGTCCCAGCCGCTACCCCGAGGAGACAGCTAGTGGTTCCCAGGCCACAGCCCCTCGGGCGGAGCCAGACCACGACTGGCCGGCCTGGGAACACTGCCCGCCAGCCCCACTGGGCTCCACCAGGCCCTGGCGCTGGGTGGTCTGGGCAGGGGCCGGGGAGGGCCTCGATCCTGGCCACGGGGCAGGAGCCACAACTGGTTCCAGACTCGAGGCTGCCCTGACAGAGACCTGGAAGGGTCCTGAGGCCGGGGATGGCTAAACTGGGGCAAACATTGCCCTGGTGGGGAGCCCAGGAGGGAAGGCCCCAGGCCCCAGTTCTCTCTGAGGACCTCAAGAGAAACATCCACCCCCTTCAGGATTGTCATTGTTGGGTGGCTGCAACTCAACCACTGAATTGGTTCAGACAGGAGCCCTCCTTAGAGGCTAGTGGAGAAGCCAGGGTTGGCAGGCAGAAGACCTAGCGTCCAGCCCTGCCCTCCTCTGGACCTCAGTTTCTCCATCTGTACAATGGGCAGGGGTCAGGACTCCATGCTTGACCAGGGCTCCACCAGCTGGGCAGGCTGTGGTTGTGGGGTGGGCAGCCCAGGCTGGAAGGATCTCAGTTGTTCCCAAAGTCATTTTCAGGGGCTTCTTCTTGCCCCCGCCCCCAAGTCTTACAGCCCCCGCCCACACCTCTGACACAGTCCCCTCTGTTCCCCTCTCCCAGGTGACTGCCTGATGGAGTGGAAAGAGCTCCCATGGGTTTTGGAGTCTGACAGAGCCCAGTTCAAATCCTGGCCACTGGCTCTCTGTGATCTTGGGCACGTTTCATCCTCTCCCTCCCCCATAGCTTTAAATGCCATTGTGACGCTCATCCTTCTATCTCCGGCCTGGGCTCCTCGCCTGAACTCCAGACTCTTTCCCAACTACCTACCAGCATGTCCACTCCAAAGTCCAATGGGCATCTCCAAGCTAACGTGATCCAAACCAACTCTCTATTTTCTCCCCAGATCTGCTCCCCCATATGCATAAATGGCATCCCACCCAGGTGCTCAGACCCCAAACTGAAGGGGCATCCCTGCTTCCGCTGTCTCCTCCGCTCCCTGCATTCAGCCCGTCAGCAAGTCCGGCTGGCTTTAATTCCCAAACGTGTCTGGGATGAAGCCCCTTCCCACCACACTTAGCTGGTCCAAGCCATCACCACCTCCACCCCCAGGAACAGAAAGGCCTCCAGACTGCCCTCCGGCATCTGCCCCTGGCATTGCTGATCCCTGCATGGCAGCCAGAGCAATCTTTCCATAAGCTGGATTGTGTCGCTCCCTGCGTCTAACCTTCCCATGTGACAGAAGAAGATACAGGTGCCTATCGTGCCCCATGGGACACAGCTCCTGTCCGCCACTCCCACCTCATCCCATCCACCGTCTCCCCTTTCTCTGGGCTCCAGCCACATTGGTTATTTCTGTCCCTCAAACATATTAAGAGTATTCCTGCCCCAGGGTCTTTGCACTTGCTTTATCCTACTTGGACTAATCTTTCCTCCAGCTCTTTGAAAGGCCGCCTTCTTACCGACTGGGTCTCAAACCAAGTGTCACCTCCTCAGACAAGTCCTCCCTGCCCACCAGCTACAGCAGGGCCCCCAGGCACTCTCTGGACCTTGGTTTTCTTATTTGTAAAATGGGGCCAGTGCCAGTGCCCTACCTAAGAGGGTAGAGAGAGATGGCTGGCGGGGAGGGGGTGCTGAGATGCCAGCGTGAGGCAGGCACTGGGCTCCTGTGTCCTCCTCTCTCACTGGCACCCACAGTCCCAAGGCATGGCTGACCCTGAGCTGGCTGGACCCAGGGTCAGGAGACGGGGAGAACCCTTTGCCAGAGGTGGAAGCTGGGCTCCTCTGCCCGTTTTACTGTGTGACTTCAACTCGGTCTCTGACCCTCTCTCGGCTACCTTCCTCCCTGGCCTGCAGAAGCCAACTCCAGCCCTGAGCTTTGTCTGGGTGACAATGGAAAGAGGCCTGTCCCCAGGAGATCCCTCAGGAGTGGAGGGATCAGGGCAAAAGGCCCATCCAGCACTGAATCTTGCCTTGAGGTTGGATGTTAGGACAGCACCTGTTCATACCCTGAGAACAGGCAGCAGCTGCTCAGGCCTTAGCCCTGGAAGGGCTCTGGGAGAAGAGGGAATGGTCACATCTTGAGCCCATCCATATTCTGCCCCAGAGCCCTCTTCTCATCCTGACCCAGCCCCCATCCTCAGGGCACAACCTCTTAGCCACCACTGTTCCCCAACCAGGTCACCTGAGTGGGCAGGAGGCTGATTACAGGGCCCTCAGCCAGAGTGTTCAAGCCCAGGCTGACCTCAGAGACCCTGGGGCCACCCGCCCTGGCCTGGGCAGCGGGAGGGAGGAGGAGGGAGGGGGAGGGAGGGGAGGCAGGGGGAGGGAGGGGAGGCAGGGGCTCTGCCTGAGGCTGCTGGGCACTCCCCACTGGGACAAGGGCACAGGCCCAAGTGGTCAGGATCTCCTGACTGACGCCGGCAGCCCTGCTCCCTCGAACCTTTGCAGAGTTACAATCCCGACTCCTGCTTTCTGCTGCTCATCCGGCCCGGTGCGCGGTCGCACTGCCTGCCTTCACATCCTTCTCATCTCCTGTTAGTTGTGGGACTTCACAGAAGTTATCAGATTTCTCTCTGCTTCCTTTTCCTCATCTGTAAACCAGAGACAGTAACAGTCCCTGCCCTCGGAGAGTGGTTGGGCGGATAAATGAGTTAAGTGCGCTGTGAAGCACTAGGAAGGATACTGGCACTCAGGGAGCACCGTGGAAATGTCCACAGCTGTGCCTGTAGCCAGTGTTTCCAACACCTCAGCGACTCTAAGCCTCGGTTCCAGCGGGCAGGAGGGAGAGCCAGCACTGGCCGGTGGCGGCCCCACGCCCCGCCTGCCCCTGCTGGGCTGGTGGGTCATGTGCGTGCCCCCCATCCTGAGGTTGCGGGCAGATGGCTGAGGAGCCGGAAAAGAGCCTGGAGCCATGATCAAGGCAGCATCACAAGGAGGCCCCAGGAAGCCACACAGGAACTCGGAAGCCTAAATCCTCTCTGAGAACTTAATCCC
Organism: Aethalodelphis obliquidens; assembly: GCF_003676395.1. NCBI lineage: Eukaryota > Metazoa > Chordata > Mammalia > Artiodactyla > Delphinidae > Aethalodelphis > Aethalodelphis obliquidens. The sequence continues at coordinate 36,276,409 of NW_020837953.1, forward strand.
CCACCCCACCCCCAGATCGGCTGGTACTAGATCTTGGTGGGAGGTCTCAGGGTTAGCCACCAGGGCTAATTATAAACGCTGCTGCTTTGGGGATCTCACTACCTGATCGAAGGGCTTCTGTGGCTGATGGAGCTGGGGTTGTTTTCCTTGGAGAGATTAGTGCCTCGGAGGGCCTTGGAGGAGGTGGACTGGGGGTCAGGCAGACCTGGGTTCAACTTGCAGCTGTCACTAACAAGCCATGGAACAGGTCCCTGTGCCCTGCCAAGCCTCAACTTTCTAATCTGTAAAATGGGGATGATATTGTCCAGCTCACAGGATGGTGGTGGGGTATGTGGATGTGTCTAGCATCTGGGGATGCTACTAACCGTCCTACAACTTCACTGCCATGTCTGGGGTGCTTAGTAGGGTGTGCGATGCATTGTAGGTCCCCTGCTCCCTCCTGCCTTCAATCTCAGAGCAGTAAGTTTGCTGACAATCTATCCACTTACATGCTGGTCCAGTTTCCTTCTTCACAAACAGGACTGAGACTCTCAGGCACAGGTTTGGGGACTGCTTCCTCCTCCCCACCTCCATGACCCCAGCTTTCCTTGCCTGGCCTCTTGCAGCAGACTTCCTTGTTGGTTTCCCAGGCTCTAATTCTTCTCAAAGCTGGCAGCCAAGATGATCTTTCAAAAATGATGCTCATGTCCCAGCTCCAGAATCTTCCATGGCTCCCCAGGGTCTTCAAGGTCAACCCCCGGCTTCTTGGAATGGCATTTGAGGCCCTCCTGCCCATCTTTCCCGCAACATTTCCTCTGAATTCCCCTCTGTAGCCTCATGCCTGCCTCAGTCCTCCTCGCCTTGGCCAGCCCCAGTTCATTCTTTGCCTTCTGTCTGTGCCCACCCCACTTGTGCCCCCAGCTGGTTAGGTGCCCCCTCCATGCCCCCACAGTTCCTTGCCTCCCCACTGCCCTGGAATTCCCCCTGGTGGTCTCTACCATGAGACATGAACTTCCTGAGGACAGAGTCTTGGGCCTATTCGCAGCTGTCTCCCAGGCGTGGCCCAGGCTATGGCCCAGAATAAGGCAGGGGCTACAAGCTCAGTTTCCACAACGACCAGACAAGTAACACCAGTCCAGAGGGGCTTTGCATAAGGGTCCAGGGAACCCTGGGGACTGAGGCAAACAGGACAGGTACCCCCAAGATGGGCAGCCATCTCTCAGCTCCAGCTGACTACTGCCTTGCAGAAATGTGGGGCAGTGCCAGCACACCTTCCAATTTTTCAAAAAAAGCCAGAAATTCAAATCTTTTGTGCAAGTTCCCAATGTTCTGAAACACTGTGAGTTGGAAGGTGGCCTGAGCATAAGTGAAGCTAAGACAAGACAACCCAAGCTTCCTACACCCCTTCCTTTCTGTGGAGCAAAGGTGCTCATTGTTGGGTGGGGTGGGGGGCAGTGGTCACATCCCCTAGAAATCTAGTGAGGAGGGGCTGGGCATGTTGCTAACCATCCTATAATGCACAGGACAGTCCTCACAACAGAGAAGCACCCAGCCCCAAGTGCTGGTAGTGCCGCAGTTGAGAACCTGCTAGAGTTGTTGGTGGGAAACAGCCACTCAACTGAAGACTACATTTCCCAGCCTCCTTTGCATTTGATGGGATCATGTGACTAGTTCTCACCAATGCACCGTGAGTAGAAGGGACATATGTTACTTCCAGGAAGAAGTGGTTAAAAAGTGGGTCCCTCCCACCCCCCCATTGGTGAGCTGGTCAGATAGACGTTCTGGTTAGATAGAACATCTGGAATTTAGAGGACAGCAGAGCCACATAGTGGAAAGAACCTGGGTCCCAGGCACCTGACCAGAGGCACCACCAGCTGTTTGAGATAGAAATAAACTCTTATTGTGTTAAGTTCTAGATTTCTCTTTAACAGAAGACAGGGTTATCTGGATGACTAGAAGAGGACTTGTCAGCTTAGCTTCAGTCTTCCTCCCTGAGAAAGCATCTTACTGTCACCCTTAGCTTCTAGTTCTGCGGGTGCATGGGTGGAGCTGGGACCTCTGTCTGGACCCCTGGCCTGGATTAGGACTCAGAGCCACCAACAGTTAGACTAAAGGGGTGATGAGTGACGTGAAGGTGTGGGGTCCAGCCTGGGTGAGGGAGGCATGGGGAAGACTCTGGAGCAGCGGCGCCTGAGCACCCTTGATTATCCTTGAAGCAGACATCAGCCCACAGCCTGGACTCACGGCAGGAGGAGCTCCTTGTTTCTCATGGGATCCTAAAGGCTCAGTATGTGTTCAGCATGGTGCTGGGACTGTACATTCAGATGCAGGAATGGAACGTCAGCGAAGTTAAAGAACTCTCCTGAGCTCATGGAAACAAGAAAGTGATGGAGCAGAGACAGGAACCCCTATCTCTCTGACTCACAGCCCATGCTTTTGAACCCCATCCCAAAGTCTAACAGATGTGATGGTGCTTTGTTTGTATCCTTTGAGCATTTACTGTTCTAGCACATGCTTGGGAGCTTTGTCTCAGCCCTTCCAGGGGCCGGTTGGAAGGGCCAGGGTGTTCATTTTCCTGGGAGCAGCCCTCAGCCAATGAGGGATTAGAGCTGGAGAGTAAATACCCCAGCTCCCTCGCCCCACAGTGGTATAACTCTGAGATACATCTTCTACACAGTCTCCTGGAGGCCCACAGTGGGACTGAGCCCTAGTTGTCCAGAATGGTAACCTGCTTAATAACATATCCTTCCCTTTCCATGACTCCCCCACTCTGCCTGGTGCTTTCTGGGTTCCTTTTATAAACCAGTTGTACTCAGATCCTTGTCTCAGAGTCTGCCTCTGGAAAACCCAACCTAAGACACAAAGGATGGTTTGCATACCCCAGAGACGTGTAAATTGATTTTGGGTGGTACTGGCGAAATTTTTTAAAATTTATTTTTGGCTGCGTTGGGTCTTTGTTGCTGCACATGGGCTTCCTCTAGTTGTGGCGAGCAGGGACTACTCTTTGTTGCAGTGTGAAGGCTTCTCATTGCAGTGGCTTCTCTTGTTGCGGAGCACAGGCTCTAGGCATGCGGGCTTCAGTAGTTGTGGCGCACAGGCTTAGTTGCTCCACGACATGTGGGATCTTCCCGGACCAGGGCTCGAACCTGTGTCCCCTGCATTGACAGGCAGATTCTTAACCACTGTGCCACCAGGGAAGTCCCTGGCAAACTTTTAAAAACAGACTGCTTAAATGTGAATTTAAAGAAGTGTTTAGGGGGACTCCCCTGGTGGTCCAGGGGGTAAACACTCCATGCTCCCAGTGCAGGGGATGTGGGTTTGGTCCCTGGTCAGGGAACTAGATCCTGCATGTATGCTGCTACTAAGAGTTTGCATGCCCCAACTAAGAAGTCCGCATGCCGCAACTAAGGATCCTGCATACCGCCAACTAAGACCTGGTGCAGCCAAAATAAATTTAAAAAAAGAAAAAAGAAGTGTTTAGGAAATGATAGTACAGAGATATGACAAAAATTATGAGGATGGTATGAGAATAACAAATGAAAATGCTGTAATGTACAGTTGAAGATGAGGTCTCCGTCCTGGCGAGAATGTAGGCATGTAGTTTAATTTGTTATCCCAGCATCTGCTCGGCTGTGCTTCCCTTTTTGCCAGGACTGCTTGGAAACTCAAAGAGAAATCTGCTCAGCTGCATTTTCATTCTTGAAGGATGTCTGCTTCTGACATACAATTTCTCATCTTTCCAAGTTCATATTTAACTGGCCCCTGTTATGAGTCATTAGTACTGGCTGCCTCAGAGCCTGGTTGGCAGGAGGTTGGAAATGCATTATAAAGAAATAAAGCGTGTCATTAAGTATGGGAACTTTGTAATCAAATTCCAGCTCCACAACTTGAGGGACCTTGGGCACTCACATCCCCTCCTGCACCCTTGGCTTCATCATCTAGAAATGTGGATGATGGAGGCCTACTTCCTAGTGAGGATTAAATGAACTGAATGCATACAAGCATCAAGCACAGAGATCGGCAGATGGCAAATGATCAATATTAATTGTTAGGATTAGTATCATTATTGGGACTTTGATTCTAATTGAGGAAAGAGGAGCAAACTTGGGCAACTCTGTATACCCCCAATATCGGGTGTAATCTTGAGTCTGGTACCCGGGCTTGACAATCAGGAATGGAAAAATCACAATCATCTAGGCTGAAGCTCTGTGAGGGCAACCACTAAATTCTTAGGACCTAGTACAGTGCCTGGCTCATACTCAATGCTTATTGAGTGAATGAATGGAGGAACAGCTACAATGGGCCAAGGTGGGCAGTTGTTTGTGAGCGCCATGCAGCAAGGGTGTCCCAGGGCCCTTGAAGGCCTTCCTGCCGTGGGTTTCAGGGCACAGAGGCAGTCTTCTTTAATCCTCATGGCAGCCCCAGAGTGGACTGTCTCCCATTTTACAGATAAGGAAATGGAGAGGCAGAGACACAAAGGACTTTGTCCAAAGTCGCCCAGGTAATGAGCGGTGAAGTCCCCAGGTCAGCAGGAGACCCCTTTCTCCCCGTCGAACCCCACCTGTGCTCCTGGGCCCTGAGTCCAGTTCTTCCCAGAGAAATGATCTTATTTCAGTCTCTTCCTCACTGACCACAAAGACTCAGTCCTGTCCTCAGAAATATTTGGAAAGTTTTATTTAAATGTTTTGTGTTCCCTTTTAACCAACATCAAAAAGAGAAAAAATTTTGGCTGCTCCAAACAGGAGAGTCACTTCAGAGAGGAGCTGGCATGTGTGTTCAGAGCTGGGAAGTGTCTGCTCTGCCAGGCTGCCCTTCCCAGCCTGGGCCACCCTGGGCTGGATGGCCAGTCCCAGGAGCTGACTTCCTGGGAGCCCCAGGCGGCCTTGGAGTGAGTGAGTGAGCAAACCCCCATCCTGAGGAGAAGGACTTGGTCTCCCCTGCAGTTAGGACTGGGCTTGGGGACAGGGACATGAGCCTGGTGGGGCCTGGTGGGTTCCAGAGGGAAGGAGAGGGGAGTGGGAGGGTCAGATCCGGAATGTTCTGTAGAAGCTCTAAGGCCTCTGGGTCTGGAGAAATACGTCTGCTAGAAAAATAAGATGCTTTGAGAAGTTCTGCAGTCTATGCTCTCTGCCTGCCCAAGAGAAACCTACCCTGTTGGCCAAAGGGGCAGCGGGTGGGGGCAGAGGCTGGAGGCCAGCAACTGGTGGAGATTTCCAGCGGGGAGCGAGGTGGGCAGCAGGCAGACTTTGGTTTCCTGGGTCCCCTTTCTGGCAGCTGCAGAGGCTGTGGAGGCCTCTGCCTCCCGCCCCTTGAGGTGTGGGCTGCCGGGGGTGGGCAGCACTTGGAGAGGGAGGCCAGCCATCTGTCGTGGGCTGGTAGATGCCCAGGCCCTGGGCCCTCAGAACAGGATGGCCAGGGGGAGCAGGGCCAGCAGGAACAGCAGAGGGCCTGGGGAGGGGCTGCCTGACAAGCTGGCGGAGGCACAGTGGTCGCGGTTGGCACCGATGCAGGCTGCGTAAGCCATCACGTGGGGGATGTAGTTCTGCTCGTGGACGCCGTGCAGCAGGTGTGCCATGGGGCCCTTGGCGAAGATGGCTACGTCCTCCCCGCCATGGGTCTCGTGGCGCAGGGGCACGGCGGACTGTGCCTGGTAGTTGTTGTGAGCTGTGGGCCAGAAGAAACACTTGCTGAGAGCCTACCAGGGGCCTGGCACTATGCAGTAGCTTCCCCGTGCCCCTTCCAGGTTGGCTTGAATGCCCCCATTTTATAGAAGAGGAAACTGAGGCTCTCTGGAGGGAAGTCATTTCACACCAGGCCACAGGATTTGGGCCTGAGTCTGTTCTGACACAGAAGCCTGCACTCTCAACCCCCAGACCTCATCCGGGCCGTCTGGATTAGAAGGGAAGAGTCAACCCAGGAAAGCCTCTTACCATTGGCTGTGCCATTAGGCCCCCAGGGACCCCTGGGGACATCATGAACAAACATCCAACAATATGGAGTTGGATAAGCAGACTGGGAAGACTCACACACTGGAATATTATACAGCCAGTAAAAATGACAGTGTAACATAGCAAGTACCTACACATGCCAGGCACCACGCTAAGCTCATCAGATCTATCTAGTCCTTCAGACAAACTTAGGAGGTAGATATGGAGGAAACAGAAGCTGAGGAAGGTGAAGTTATTTGCCCAAGGTCACAGAGCAGCTAGATTTTAGGAGGGATTCAAATTAAGGTTGTTCTGACTCAAGTCCTGGCTATTCTGAGACACCCCCCCGAGCCTTAACCACAGGACTACACTGTTTCCAAGCTCATCCCTAAGGGGGTGCCCTGTCCCCTCCCAACTCTGGGCCTTGCAGTCTTACCGTAGTCCACCATGGAGACATTCTCTCGCTCACCGCCTACCACCTTGTAGCCAGGCCCGTTGCCGTACAGGATGGCAGTGAAAGGCTTCTTGTCTGTGTCACTCACCATGGGGGCCAGACCTGCACAGGGAGGCACTGGTCCAGGGGTCATGTTGGAGTACAGTCCCCAGCCCCCAGCTTGGCAACCTCTGGGTCCCCTTTCAAGGAAGTCGCCTTCCAAACCCAATTTATTTCCAACCAGCCACCCTTCAGTTTTCACTGTGCCCACATCCTCCCATCTGTTGGTCTGTCCTTCCATCCTTCCATCCATCCATCCATCCTCTCCTCTCCCCTGTCCATTAATCCATCCTCCCTCTCATTTTTCTACCCATCCATCATCCAGGTGGCCACCCATACACCCACCCAGGCATCACTTCACTCCATCCCCCATCCTGTGTTCCCCCACCTGTCAGTGACTTCTCCTCCCTGCCCAATTCTGAGTCTCACACGTGCCAGGCCCTGGGCTTGCCAGGTCTCCCACCCCACTCCTGCTCCCAGAGGGCAGACCCTGGGAGTGCCCAGTGCTCACCCCAATGGAGGCCCACCTACCAAAAATAGAGTTGCCACGGGGGGTGTACCCGCCAAAGGTAAAGACGTGGGAGTGGTCGGCGGTGACAACGGTCAGCGTGTCTTCCACGGAGGTCATGGCACCTGCCTGCCCGATTGCCCGGTCCATCTCCACCGCCTCGTGCAGTGCCTGCTTGGCTTTGCCCTCATGGTGCCCATGGTCAATCCTTCCCCCTTGGGACACCAAGGCAAAGGCCTCCAGTGAGGGGGCGGGGAAGGAGATCTGACCTCCAATTCCCATCCCATGATGGCCAGGGGACTCCCCTGGGCCAGGCACCACACGAGGCACTTGACACAGCCATTCGACCTTCACAGCGCCTCCGAAGGCGAGTTGTTGGACCACAGGCCCACGCATGGAGAGTGCAAAGCCAGGGTTTAAAGCAGCCCCACCACCCCACTCGGCTCCCAGCACTGCTTCTTCAGCTTCTCAGGGTCCCTGAAGACCTCGGAGAGGGAGGGAAGGGACCCAACATGCCTGAATGGCTACTAGGTGCCAGGCATCATAAGCTGATGTCTTGTTTCCCTTTCACAACAACCGTGGGCAGAGATGGGTATGATTAGCCCCGTTTACAGATGGAGCAGCTGAGGCTGGGAGTGGGAAGTGATGTGTCCAAGGTGGGATCTGCTAGGATTTGATTTCAGGCGTGACTCGCTGTAAAGCCCTGTTTTTCCATCTCCGCTTTGAATACATCCCCTCCGAGGGTTAAGCACGCTCCTAAAGGGGAAAAACCCTCCATGCCTGGGCAGTGCCTACGGCAGCCTTCCATAAAGGCCCGGGGAAGCCTGCACCTCATGCCACCTCCCCAGACGAGCACAGGAGGCCTGGCGTTAAGCCTGGCTTAAAGGTCACGGCTAAGGCTGTGTGACTTCGGAGAACACCTTCCATCTCTAACAGGAAGACGATGCCTGGTGGACACTCCCATCTCTGAGGCTCCTGAGCCTGGGGGCCTGGCCGCCCTCCTTCCTGCTAGCCTGGGCCTCACCACTCTGGCCCGGCAGGCTAGCAGGGTGGGTCCCTCCTTTGTTGTGGCTCTGGGAGCAGCTGGTCTGGCGGGCCCAGTCTTGGCCACGCTCACAAAGAAGACCGCTCCCGGGGGAGCCCGTGCTCACCACTGGTTCCTGGTTGGTTCTTAGGCATCAGAGGCCCGTTCAGGGCCAGGCCGAGACCGCCGTGCTTCAGTGGGAACCCCGGGGCTTGGCAAGAAAGCCGCCGAGTTGGGCTGGCGGCCGCTGGCCTCCGGAGGGCGGAGGGGCCTGAGCGTGTGCGTATGTGTGGTGACAGGATGTGTGCAAATACGTCCGTGTGCGTGTGTCCATTTAGAACATGAAAGACAATAGTTGTTAGAACCTTGGAAGATTCTGGAAACTTTATCATTTCCTCCCACTTCCTATTGTGATTGACTTAGCTACTGTGTAATCATAATAATGATAATAACAGAAGCATAAAGGATTTATTCTCTTTTGGGCCCTGCTCCAAGTACATTATGTCTCTGAACTCAATGGATGCTAATAACCCTTCTTGGAGAGGGGGACTATTTTTGGCCTCGTTTTACAGAAATGTACAGGTAGAGGTCACAGAGCCAGTGGGTGCAGCATCAGGACAATGACTCCAGGGCCTCACAACAGTGCTGGGAAACCCCAGGAATGTCGGCATACAGCACCGCTGCCTCCTGAAGGGTCTGGCTCTCCCAACCCAGGGGACCCCGGGATATCCCAGGGCCCGCCCTGGGCCTTCTCCTCTCTGACCTCGTTCCTACACGGGCCCAGTAACATCAGAGGTCTGCTGTCCAGCTGCGAGGGTTCCTGCAGACCGATGGGCACCTACAGAGGAGGACCCTGGGCTGGCGTCCTTGGGCCCAGCCAGGCAGCTGCTAAGAGCACATTTGTCTACCGGGGCCTGCTGATTTGTCTTTTGGGAGGAGTGAAGCTGAGGGGCCTGCACACCCCTCCAGAGCCAGGCCTTGGGGAGGTATTTCCAAAAGGAAGAAACTTGCCTCCTCTCTCAGGAAGCCTTCCTGGACTAGTAAGCCAGATGTGCCATCTCCACGCCCAGAGGAGAGCTGCTTGTTGGGCTGGGAACTTCAGCACCGCCCCCTTTCCCCCCCTCCCTCCACAACCCATCTCCCTAAAGGAATCTCCCTGCTCATCCCCAAACTGGACAGTTCTGAGAGCTGGACCGCCCTACCCCTGAACCCATCTGGAAGCTCCCAGGGAAGTGGCCCTGCAGTCAGGTCCTGGACCCCTACCTTCCACCAGCAAGAAGAAGCCTTTGGGGTTCTTGCTCAGGATCTTGATGGCCGTCTCCACCATCTCGGAGAGTGAAGGGTCAGTCAGGTTGTTCCTGTTGAGCTCATACTGCATGTCCCCTGGCTCAAAGAGACCTGAGGAAGACCCGGGAGGATGTGGGTGTCTCCCCACACACAGCTTGGGGGTAAAGTGGGGGGATGGAAGCTCATCTGGGTGGCTCTTGCGGGCCTGACTTGTGCCAGGTGCTTTGGGCGCACTTCCTCCTTTCATCTTCTTAGCCACGCCATGGTGAGAGGGACCACCGTGTCCATTTCACGGAGGAGGAGACTGAGCCTCAGGTGTTTAGTACCTTGCTATTTTCAGCTGCTAAGTGGGAGACCTGGGATTCCAATCCGTCAGCCCACCCTGAGCCCACAGAGCCCTGGACATGGCAGAGGATTGTGTCCTGGCCTCCACAAGGCAGCCTGGGCGTGTATTTACATGTCATTTACAGGTCAGCCTTGAACGGCTCAGTGCCCTGTGCAGTGAAACGGAAGAAGGGTTGGGGTCACTGTCCCTTCTGTTCACCGAGCTCGGTTTTTTCCCTTGTGAAGTAAGGAGAGTGATCCATTTCTTACCCATGTCACAAGATTCCACAAGTACTGGGTTGGTGCTTCCAGTCCTGGATGTCCTTCCAGAACACCTTGCCCTTCCATAATTGCACGCAGCCAAGCAAGGGCTCCGAAGAACAGAGTGCTTACTCTGTGCCACACGCTGTCCTATGCGCTTTGGAAGCACTTAGGCGCCAGCCTCCGAGATGGTGCCCAATAACCCTCCCTCCTGGAATTCATGCCCGTGTGTGCCCCTCCCTCACGGACTGGGGCTGGCCGGTGTATCCAACAGAACACTGTAGAAATGATGGCGTGTGACTTCCAGGCCAGGGCATAACACATTGTGGCCTCGGCCTTGCATACTCTTACATTTCTGGGGGAAGCCAGCCGCCATGTTGTAAGGACACTCAAGCAACTCAATGGAGAGATTCATGTGGCAAGGAGCTGAGGCCTCCTGCCAACAGCCTGCACCAAGTTATGAGCCATGTGAGTGGCCCACCTCGGAAGCCCCAGCCCCAGACAAGTCTTCAGATGACTGCAATCTCATGAGAGACCCAGCTAAATCACTTGCAAACTCTCGACCCAGAGAAACTGTGAAGGAATAAATTGTTCAACAATCATTATAAATAAAACAACTTTACAGTTGTTTTAAACTGTAAAGTTTTGGGATAATTTGTTATGCAGCAACAGGTAACTTATATATTAGCTCACTTAATCCTCATGACAACCCTGAGGTAGGCCCTATTGTTATCCCCATTTTACGGAGGATTCATTATCCTTATTTTATAGAAGAGAAAACTGTGGCACAGAGAGGAGAAATCACTTGCCCAAGGTTGCACAGCTCATGGGTGGTAGGAGCTGGATTTGAACCCAGCACTCTGGCTCTAAGATCCATGAACAGAACTTTCTTGCTCCATGGGTACATGCATAACTCTACACAGCCAGTGTGGGGTATGGGGTGTGTGCTGTGTGAGCCAGGCAAGTAGAGAGCTGTGTGTGTATCTGAGGGATCCTCCAGGTGCCCAGCTCTAAGCCCATAACTTCCAGTGACACACCCAGGACCCAGGGGCTGTGCTCCTTGAGAAAGATTTGCAGGAGGTCTTGCCACCACTTGCTTGGCCCAATAGCCAGAAGGGAAAGAGGACCCAGATGTCTGCATGGTGGCACTCAGGGTCTCATTCCACCTGGCCTGGAGCCGCCCCCAGGCCCCACACCTGTTTCCCACTCCCTGGGGAAATGGGGGTACCCCCCCACCCCAGTCGAGACCACTGGCGACAATCTAGCTGGCTTCTGCCCTGGCAACGCAGCAGGGCTGGCTCTGGGTCCCCTTGCTCCTCAGTCTAGGATCTGTTTAAGTCCCAGCTCCAGCCAGGGTTCAAACTCACCTGCGCCCTAATTCTAACTGGCTGTGTGGTATGCCAGAGGTCGCTTCCTTTCTCTGAGCTTTGTTTCCCTTTGTGCTCAATGGAGCTATTCACCCTGCACAGCCAGCAGATTTCAGGTCTAATTCTATGAACCAGAACCCCTCCCTCACCCCTCCCAGGTCCTGGAGCCTGAGGGCGAAGGTCCCTAAGTAGCGGGGCAGCCTGGGACCTCGTCCCTGGGGCACCCAGCTGGATGTCCACTCCACCCCCCTCCACTTACCCAAGAGGTAGTCCACGGTGTAGGGGTCGAGGGCCAGGAGTTCGGTGCGGTTCCAGATATAGTGAGAGTGCTAGGAAGGAGGGCGGTGTCAGCCATGCGGGGCTGGGGAAGTCGGAAGGACTAACCCCAGCTGGTCTCAGAGTCTGCGGCATGTACTGGTTCTCTTCAGTCATTTAAAATCCCTCCCCGAAGACCCACCATCCCTGCCTTCAAGAAATGGCAAATAAACGGGAAATTTTAATGCAGGGAGATGAGAATTTGGAGACCAGAGACCACTGTGAGCCTTGAGGCAGGATCAGAGAGAGCTTCCTGCTGTCCTAATGGGGCCTTGAAGGACAAGCAGGAATTGATCAGCCTGGGGTCAGGGAGCAGAGTTCCAAGCATGGGGAGGGATCAGGGAGCAAAGAGGGAGGCGCAGATCACAGGCGGCCCTGAGTGCCCACTGAGAGGTATGGGCTCTGTGTATTCTGAGAGCTGTGGAGAGCCAGGGAGGAAGCAAAGCCCTAGCTCTGCCCTGGGGACCCCATCCAAGGGGGAGATAAAGGAAGTGCTGTTTCCCCAGGGCATAGAGGCCATGGGAAGGGCTGGCCAGCTTGCCTGGTGATGGTACCATTCAGGCCTAGACCGGGGGGTCCCGAACTACCGGGAATCAGCTGTGTGTCCATTAGAGAGCCCCTTGCCTTCTCTGGCCAATGGCATTGGGATCAGAGGTTTCTGAACCTCAGGGGCTGCTTTGGGAAGGAGGGTGGGAAGGCTAAGAAAGTGGAGCTCCCCTCCTTCACTGAGATGATTCTCCTACGTTATGTCATTTGTCCCTCACATCACCCACCCAAGGTAGGTACTGTATTCTCATTTTACGGATGGGGACACTGAGACACACAGATTAGCCCATACTAAGGCACGATTTGCAAAGAATGTGTGGCTTATCTGAAACCTCAAAGTGATACCCTGTTCGCTCCAGTGATGTGGGTGCCTCTCTCCCTCTTGGTGTCTAGACTGAGTTCCAGGGTAAGCCCCCTGCCTGGGCAAGAAGAATTATAAGCTCCGGTCCCATGTTCCAGGTAGAGAAACTGAGGCTGGGAGTGGCGGTGTCTCTCTGACTCGGGCTGGGATGGGGCTCTGGTCCAGCCTGAGCTGACTCAGGAGTGGGAAAGGTTCAAAGCAGCTCAGTCCCACCCCTACCAGCCCCGGGGGGCCATTTCCCAGCCCCTACCCCCCACCTCGCTCTTGGCCCACCCCTATCCCACAAGGCCTCCCCAGGGGCCAGTCCTGGAACCCTCAGAAACCCAACCCCAGAGTGACATCAAAGTGGCTGCCAGGCTGCTTCCCACTGTCTTCAGCCCTGACCGCAGTCATTTCCAGACCCCAGCTGCCCCAGGCCCAGCGGCCGGCAGACGGATTTTAAGGGTCAGGGCTGCTCCAGGGAGCCAGCGCCCAGGTCTTCCCACGCTCCGGCGGGCCAGCACGTGCCCGGCCCGGCCCCTCCCTGCCACCTCTGCCTGCAAGACCCTCCCAATATTGCCTCCTCCCCCTCCTCCCCCTTGTCAGGGCTTCTCAGCCCCACCCTTGTGTTCTGTCCCCTCTGGGTTCCCGTAGCTCCTGGGCGTCTCTCCATCCAAGCACACAGCATTCCACGTTTCCTTAACCATCTGACTCATCCTTTGGACCTCATGCCTAGCCAGGGGCCCTGCACACAGTAGGGGTGCAGGTGGACTGAATGTCTCTGCAGGTTATCCTTGGCCCGCCTTCCTCCTTACCGCCTGAAGGTATTTCACTGTGGTCTTGAAGGAAGGAATTGATGGGCACCTACTATGTGCCATTCATATATCTGTAAGGCCCTCTGAGCCCGCTGAGGTAAGAATTATGACCCCATTCTACAGAAATGAACACGGATTCAGAGAGGACTCCCGCAGCCCTGCCCACTGCAGGCGTACCCTGCAGCCATCAGGCCCCCGGACAGGCTACCTTGTGTTTCGGTTTGAAGCTCTTCCAGATGTCGATGAGGTTCAGGCCGTCCAGCCTCGTGCCCCTGGCCTTCTCGTCCATCTCATACTCCACATCGGTTCTATTCTTGGGGAACATGTACTTCCGGCCGCCCCCCATGATCACCTAAAGGGGACACAGCCATGAGGAGCCCAGGGCGCCATGACATCCAGAGGCTCCAGAGGCCCCGCCTGGAGAGCTGGGCTCCTGGAGGCCCAGCGGGTGGAGTGGAAGCTTCTCCAGCATGGCGAGTCCTGGCTTCAGTCCACGCTGCCCTCCCCGAGCCTCCACGTCTCCAGCTCGGGGGCAGGGATGAAATCACGAGGCTATTGGGACTGTGATTTGGGCTTCTGGGTGAAATATTGGAGCTAACCTCCCTTATTCGGCTTTCCAGAAGCCCGACGCATAACTTGGGCTTCTGTGAGAATAATACCGTGTACAGAGTGTGTGTCAGGCACTAAGGACTTGAGATACATGATCTTATTCAACGTCATACCAAGGCTGTAAGGGAACCCGTGTCACCTGTTTTCCAAATAAAGAAATGGGTGTAGAAATGTGATTTCTTTCCCATAAGGCCACACGGCCAGTGAGGGGCAGAGCCAGGATTCAAACCCGAGCCTCCTCCAGCCCCGGCACCAGGGCCCGGCGGCGTCCATGGAGCTGAGGATGGGGACTCTGAGAGCCTCCTCCCCCCACAGCCAGGGAGGTCTTGGGGCAGCCCAGCTGGGAGCCTGGCAAACAGAGGACCAGTGCTCACGTCTGTGTAGTCACCGCCAGGCTAATTTTACCCACTGTGCTGACCCGCTTGGGCAGACGGACGCGGGACTGTTTGTTTTCCTGGGGAGTCCGTGTTTGAAGTCCTGGCTATTTTTAGAACGGAGGCCAAGAGCATACTAGCCGCCGCCCGCAGTGACCACCGCACCGGTGTCCTCCTGTCACCATGGGCGTCAGCCCAGGCCGCTGCCCCTGGCTGACACCTTGGGAGAGCAGACCCAGTGACGGCTGGCCTCAGATCCACTGGCATTTCATGCGCACCCTTCTCAACCTTCCATTCCAGCTCCCTCCTCAGAACCCAGGTTCCACAGGGTGGAGGGGGAGCCAGGAGTCCAGGCCAGTGGTACAGGTGGTACAGGTGAGGGGTACACGCTGGCCCCCAGGACCAGCCTGGATCCTGGGGAACCAGAAAGAGCTCTGAAGTCAGACTTGGGTTTGAATCTTGACTCTCCTGCATCTTGACCAAGGGCTTGTCACTTAAGCTCTCTGCACCTCAGTTTCCTCAACTATAACATGGCAGTAATGCCCACGCACAGGACCGTCCCAGCTACTGGACTGTCCCAGGAGGAAATGCAGTGACGCAGTGCAGTCCCGGCACCTGGGGCTGGCCTCCCGTGGAAGGTATTCTCAACGGCCAGAAGCAGTAGAGATCCAAGTAGTTCCAAGTTCCTCACTGCCAGCTCCAGCCAGGAGCTCTGGGGGCAGGGCAGGCTGTTAAAAAAGGAGAAGGGGACCCCGGGTCACTGGCCCCCCGCCCCCTCCAATTGTTCCCACAGAACCTGACCCCTTGGCATTTCCAGAATGGAAAATGAAGCCCCCAATCTTGTTGCCTGGAGCCTCATCATTTCCAGCCCCAGCACGCACTTCACACACTCATTAAACTCCCAAATAACAGACTTGCTGTTTGGCTTTGGGGTTTGGGTTTGTGTCTTTCATTTTTCTTTTTTTTTTTTTTTTTTTTTTTTTTAGCAAAAGATATTTATTTTCAGGGCGGACACTAGGATTTTTGTTTCATGTACAGCCTGGGGGCTGGGGGGCTTTGGGGTGGTGCTGGTGCAGGGGCAGAGGGGAGAGGGAAGGACGAGGAGGCTGAGAGAGGAAAGGGAGGAGGGGCAATCCTCACAGCTGCCCCACCTCCACACTCACGCCCTAGCTCATCCCCCAGTGGCCTCTGTGGCTTACCCCCCCCCTAAACCCAGTTAACACCCCTCCCCCCCCCGCCCCCCCCCCCCCAGAAGCCTTCATTTAAGCTCCTGTCCCCTTCTCAGGCTGTCGCTGCCAAATCGCTCTCAAGAGCAGCCCCGTAATTACACCCTGTGCTTGTACAACAAATGTTCTCACGTCCATGACCTCATCTCGGCCTCCAGCGGCCCTGGGAGGGGGCAGGTGGGGCTCTCAGCCCCTGTTGCACAGGTGGGGACACTCAGGCTTGGGGAGGGGAAGCCACTTGTCCCAGGACGTGAGTCGGGTACAGGCAAAGTCAGAACGGCGGCTTTGCCTGACACGGTCGCTTGCTAGGAGCGATCAACGGGACTACGTGTCCCGAGAGGGGCAACTCAGTCCACTGCTCAGAAAAACGAGGGGTTGGAAGAGGGGCCAGGTGGCACTTAGAAATTGGGGGGATGGCATGGGGGGGCAGAGGGTGGGTCTGGGAGCCAGGAAATTTGTCTGGTGGGGGTAGAAACAGAGGTAAGGGGTAGGAGGGACCTGGGGGCTCTCTGAGCCTCACTGAACCCCCATTCTAGGCTTGGGGGCCGAAGTCCCCTCACTCCCTCACCAGCCCCTGGCAGTAGGTAATAAGAGTCTGAAAAGGGAACAAGCCAGAGGTTCTCATTTAAGAACAGAGAGTAGGGACACATCTGAACATCAGGTGGACAATGCTGGGGTGCACATGTGCTGAGCCTGCTCCGTATGTCACAGCTGGTGTTTCAGGGAAGGGACATAAGGCTGCTCGTGCATAAATGCTGCCACTTTCTGAGCACTCACTCGGCACTGGGCCCAGGGCTAAACTCTACAGGGATTATTTTATTTAGATCTTGCAATGGGCTGATAAGGTAGGTACATTTCACAAAAGGGCTGTAGAAGGGAAGGCTCAGAGAGGTTAAGTAACTGACCCAAGGTCACACAGCTAGCAAACAGCAGGGCAAGGATTGGAACCCAAGTTTTAAAAGTAAGAGCTCGGGCTAACCACGGCCCACACCACCTTTTCTCTGGGCATGTTGCCTGAGTGCACGGGACGCGTGCCTGTCTGTGCATGTGGGAATGTACAGGGCAGGTACTCCCCTGAGATGGCACTGTGTCACCCCCATGCTCCAGTGCAGTGCCAGTTTCCAATTTACAGGATAATCCCTGGGCGTCTGGTTCTTGAGGTGTGGTGGCGGCCATATCAGGATTCATCCCTCAGCCCCACTGCGGAGAAATCCTACAGTGCCTCCCTGCCCCAACCGCAAATCCCCTAATGGGCTGGGAGCCCTCCCAGGTGTGTGGGGAGCCAGGCCAAACTGCTTTTCCCGGGCCAGTCTAGGCCTGAGGCCTCGGACCCACAAGCCCCTACTCTGGCTGCACTCCCGCACTCGCCTCGATGTCCCTGACGTTGTGCATGAGCTGGTAGGCGATGTCCTTGCAGCCCTGGCTAAGGGCCTCCGGGGGCATCTCGTTGTCCGAGTACCAGTCCCGGTCAGCAGAGTGGGCGTAGGCGGCGCTGGGGGTGGCGTGGTTCACTCGCGTAGTGGTCACGATGCCCACGGATTTCCCTGGGGTGTGGGAGAGGAGGGGTTGGTTTTGCCTGGAAATGGGTGTGTCCAAGCTGTCTTCCCCCTCCCTCTCCTAGCTAAAGACAGGTTAGTTCTGCTGCCTGACTGGGCCCCAGTCTCCCCATCCGTACTAAAGGTGGGGTTGGTGGCTTCCAAATATCCCGGCAGCTCAGATACTCTGCCTCTGTGACCCTCCCCTGTCCTGAGGGCCCTTGAGCTGTGAGCACCCGGGCTGGAGCCCTCCCCTCCACCAAGGACCCTGCAGAGCCCCAGCCTGCAGGAAGCCCCCCCGCTGCCCTGCAGGAACACAAGGGCCCCTCCGAAGGGCTCTCAGGTGGAGTGTGGTTCCGTCACCTATGTCAGCCAGCCTCATAACCTGACTCCAAAGTCCCTGGGGGCACGTGCCAGGGCCTCCCAATTCCCAGGAGGAAGGGAGAAGGGGTAGACATTTACTGGACTTCCACGGGAACAGCGCTGGGCTCGTTCCTGACCTCCCTCACACTAAACCTGGGAGGGGGCTACATTTTCATGCCCATTTCATAGTCAAAGGAATAGACTCAAGGAAATGAGCTGGGAGCAAACGCACACCTGAGTGACCCCCTAAACCACTAGCTTTCGCTGTCATGGAAAGGAATCCATGACTATTTCACAGAGGCCCAGAACCTCAGAGCTGGAAGGGCCCTGGAGAGCATCTTCTTCTACCCTCTCCCCATTGTACGGTTGGAAAGAGGCTCAGACAGGCCACAGAGCCAGGCCCGTTCCCCACCACTCACCCCACTCACCTGCGTCCTTGGCCCAGCGCAGGATGGAGGTGACCTCATTGCCCTGAGTGGTGTTGCACTCGGTGCGCTGGGTCGCTGCGCTCACCCCCACGGTGCCCTCGTTGGCCTTCACCCCACACAAATAGGCGGTGGCGGTGCCCGCGCTGTCAGGGACCTGAGCGTTGGTGTTGTATGTCTGTAGGCGGGAAAGGAGGGTCGGGAGGTGGCCCGGCCTTGGCCCGCTCTGCTGCCCTCCGACCCCCACTCACACCATGGGGCCTGGGCATGAGGGAGACACAGGCCTCCCGCGGCCTTGGCCGAGCCCTGCTACCCAGCGAGGTCCCCCCAGAGCCACGGGATCACCTAGCTGCCTGCTTCCTGCCCACGCCCAGTGCCCTGGCAGCCAGGGTTGCAGGAAGGGGCGGGAACGCAATGTTCCAATATGTGGAGACTCGGTTGGCAGAGAAATGGGGGCTGGGTCAGCTCTCTCTGGGTCTGGGGCTGCAGAAGCCAGTAAGGGGGAGGGGGAGGCAGGTGAGCCGTGGAGAAGGGAGACGGAGGGGGTTCTTGAGGGAGTGAGGGAGGCTGGGGAAGGGGAGGGAAAGTTAGGGGGAGGCAGGATCTAGGATGGGGAAATGGGGACCCCCCCCCACTATTCAGACCTCTGGTCTGAAACTATCTGCCCATCTCCCTGCCCCACCAGCCTGAGAGCTCCTTGAAGACCAGAAAACATTACGGTCCCTGCTTTCCCCCAGAAGGGAGCCCAGGGCCTGGCCCAGAGTGTCTAAAGGACCTTTATTATGTGACACCACGGCCACCAGCAATTACAACACCAGAAACAAAGCTACCACTTTCTATCTGAGCCGCCTTGGGAGAGAACGAATGTAACAGAACCCCATGCAAAGAGTACACACTGCGTGAACCCATTTACGTCAAGTACAAAGGCAGGAACAGCTAAGCTATGGTGTTAGAAGTCAAGGAGCAAGGACTGGAGCGGGGTGCGGGGGGACCCCTGGCTGCTGTCATGTTCAGTTTCTCAACCTGGATATTGGTCATACAGACACGTGCCAAGTTTGTGAAAATTCACTCTGTACACCGGTGCACTTCTCTCTATGTATGTCACGTGTCAATAGATTTTGAAATCAATGAGCTGAAATCCCCAGAGTCTTAGGAAACAGCCGCTACTGTCCTCAATTCACAGAGGGGCCACAGAGCCCCCGGGAGGGCTGACTGCATTGCCAGCAGGTTTGAGGGCTCCAGCGAATGCCATTCCCCTGCCCTTTCCTCCTGAGAGGTGGGAGGCTTGGGGCTGGAGCTCACCTTGGAGAGGGCCACGTAGGGAAACTTGTCCATCTCCAGCCTGGTCTCCTCCCCTGGGCTGTGGTGGAGCTGACCCTTGAGGATGCGGGCCGCCGTCACCGTGGAGACGCCCATCCCTGTGGCGGGGGGTGGGGAACGGGGGTCAGGGGGGCTCAGTCTCTCGGGCTCCCAGCCTCTCCAATCAGCTCTCTTGGGCACCCAGAGCTCCCTAGAGTTAGGTGCCAAGGCAGGCTGAGCAGTGGGCACCAGAGCATGACTGGGTGGTCCCTTTCCTCCTTCCCTCCCGAGACCCTTGGGGTTCACAGCCCGGCTCTCCCATCCTCTTCAACATGGCCCCAGGGCCCCAGCCTCTACAACACAGCCACCTTCACCTCTGCCTGGCTCCCTGGGCCCCCATCCAGCCCCTCCCTTTGGCCCCCAGGCCTCACCATCTCCAAGGAACATGATGACATTCTTAGCCACGTTGGTGTTGAGAGTCTGAAGCCTCAGGGCATTTTTCAGGGTCTGCTGAGCTTGGTCTCTCCAGTACTTGGGGTCTTTCTCTTTCTCTGTACCGACAGAGAGGCAGAGTTATTTGGGAGGGGGTGGGGCAGCTTCCCATCCCCAGCCACTACAGACACCGACTTCTCATTGCAGAAGGCTGCCTGGACTCGGCAGAGGAAGCAGTAGCTGTCCATCTCAGACAGCCATTGTGAGATCTGCAAAACCTATGCCAGTCCCATCCTCCAAACGAGCCTGTGGACCCTGGGTCTTCTACCTACAACTGAGACTGGAAAAACCAAGGCTCAGAGACACCAAGTGACTTGCCCAAGAAGGCCACACCGCTCTGGCAGACACTGGCAGAGCTGGGCTTCACTCCAAAGCCCACGCTCTTTCCTTCCACCCAGCAGAGAGACATTGTGCTACGGCAGCAAATGAACTGTGCTAGCACAATTAGGAGGGTTATGTTTAACTCAAGAGAACAAACCACTTCCAACTGCAGGAGCCCCCAGATGTATCCAGCCATCAGTTATAAACCCTGCTTGGCTTATTCATTAAAGTAGGCTCCGCAGGAACCTGACTTAGCAACAGCTATTTAGCTGTGCTGGAAAGCAAGACTTGCCTGTTGTTTAACGTATCAAACTTAAAGTAGCCAAGAACAGCCTCACTCCTGTAAGGATAAGTTAGCAAAGACGTTCTGTGTCCCTAATCTTGAGAAAAATTGGGAACCAGGAATGCCCTCTCCTCTCTCTCTCTCATGTCCATGAGTCTAGTCGTCAATTCTCCAGTGGAAAGAACACTCTAGTGCCTGACAGTCCTCAGTTAGAACCGCATCTGTGCCAAGCAGCAGCTGTGTGGACAAGTGAGTTCCCTGGACCTCAGTCTCCTCCCCGTCAGATGCAGGTGTTTGTACCTTCCTCTCGGGGTCTTCACGAGGACGGGATTTAGATAAGGAAAGCGACACACCTGACCCACAGGAGAGGATCGATGCCCCCCCACCCCAGTAAGTCCTGGAATCCCCTTTTCATACAAGCAGAGGCCCAGGATCCCTTTCCACGGGGGTAGGGGTCCCTGCCACCATCTGCTGGTTTGTCTTCTGTACTCGGGCCCCATCAAACCTGCCCATCAAAATACAGAAGCCTAGAGAGGGGAGCTCCTTGGGGATTCTCTCTTTCAGTGGCCTCCATTGCATGGAAGGAAGGCTGAGGCCAGCAGACGTGGGAGGGTCCTATCCAAGGCCATGTTACACATTCATAGGCTGAAGACACAGGCCTCATCCCTTGGCCCAGCTCAGGCCCATGCTGTGCGGGTGAAGAGCACAGCTCTCCTTTCTTACACACTCATGGTACCCAGGCTCATGCCAAGTGCCCCGTACACGGCAACAGTGCTTTCCCCTCCCCCCAGCCTTACAGGGTGGCTACCATTACTTCCTCCACGTTGCGGAATGAGGAAACAGGATTCTGAGACTGAGCCGCAGGGGAACCCACACATCTCCATGGCTGTGCTCCTGCCTGGGGCAGGTAGCGCAGGCAAGGAGATGGAAGGAAGCAGTTCTCCACCTCAAGCCTGGGACCTACCACGCCCCACTCCTCCCCCTAGAGGTCCCATCCCCACCCTGATCCCTTAGTCCCCCACCTTCACGCTGGCAGCCCCCCAGCGCCACATCTCTCTTCTGAAGCTCCCCAATTTCAGACCTCACGGGCGGAGGCCCCTGGCTGGAGCCCGGAGAGCCCTGGCCCTTCCATCCAGCTGTGCACCTTTAGGCAAGTTCCTGCCCCAGAAAAATAGGAGGACATACCTACTCGCAGGCAGTTCTAGGATCAAGTGAGGTAAAGCCTGGGCAAGTGCCCTGAGCCAGTGTTTTTTTTTTTAAACTTGGGTTTGTTTTATTTCCAAATATAAGCTTTTCTTATAAATTTATTTATCTATTTTTTATTATTTATTTTATTTATTTATTTTTGGGCTGCATTGGGTCTTTGTTGTGTCATGCCGGCTTTCTCTAGTTGCAGCGAGCGGGGGCTACTCTTCGTTGTGGTGCGCGGGCTTCTCATTGTGATGGCTTCTCTTTGTTGCAGAGCACGGGCTCTAGGTGCGCGGGCTTCAATAGTTGTGGCACATGGGCTCGGAAGTTGTGGCTCACTGGCTCTAGAGTGCAGGCTCAGTAGTTGTGGCACACGGGCTTAGTTGCTCCGCGGCATGTGGGATCTTCCCGGACCAGGGCTCGAACCCATGTCCCCTGCATTGGCAGGCGGATTCTTAACCACTGTGCCACCAGGGAAGTCCTATAAATTTATTTTTTAATTGAAGTATAGTTGACTTACAGTGTTGTGTTAATTTCTGCTGTACAGCAAAGTGACTCAGTTATACACATAGATACGTTCTTTTTCATATTCTTTTCCATTATGGTTTATCCCAGGATATTGAATATAGTTCCCTGTGCTATACAGTAGGACCTTGTTGTTTCTCCATTTTACATGTAACAGTTTGCATCAACTCCCTGGGCTAGTGGTTTTCATCAGGGATCCCACTAGCTCTGGGCGGGTTTCAATCTCCCTCCCGCCTTCCTCCCACATACCATGGTGCCAGGGCTTTGGTCAAGGAGCTTCTTTGGCCATTTGGGTGCCATCTGGGTGGTGATGAACTTCTACCCACCTTGCCCTCCCCCAGCACCTGGCACAGCAGCCCCGGGGCTGGGCTGCCATCAGCCTCCCCATTCCCGTTGCTACTTCTCCAGGTGAGCCCTGTTACCCGTTTGCCAGTTCCCTGCTGTGCCTGCTCCCTGAAGGACTGGGACTCGGGCAGAGCCCTTGTCTTTTTCACCAGCACCATCCCAGGGTCCGAGAAGGGTTCAGTGGGTGTCAAACTGACTTTATTGTCAGAGGACTGGTTTAAGCAATGGTGGCTTTGGACAACTGAGTATCAGGAGGCCATTGTGTTTGGAGACCATTAAATGACACTCAGAAATGCTTGTGCTGTAATGAATGCTACGTGAAGAGTACTTGTCAGTACGTACTGTATGACTCCATTTATACGAAGCTCAAAACAGGCAAAACTCGACTAAGGTGACAGGAGTTAGCCTAGTCACTTCCTCTGGCTTGGGGCAGGGCGGGGCGGGGGCAGTGGTTGGGAGGGGCACAGGAAAGCCCTTGGTGTCCCATGATGAATATTCTTTCTTGATCCCGGTGATGGTTACATGGGTACAAAAATATGTCAAAACTCATCAAGCTATACATTTAAGATCTGTGCACTTTGCTGTAAGTTACACCTAATTTTTTAAAAAAAGTTAAAGACCATGATGTAACACCACTACACACCCATCAGAATTACTAAAATGAAACATGCAAAAAACTGAAGTGGTGAATATTTGAAGATTTTTCATTTTGTCACTTTTTCGTCTTCTCACATTTCATCCATCTGCTCACCTTTTGCTCAGGTGGGTTGTGAGTGCTGAGAAAGCAGGGACTCGGTCCCAGAGTGACCTTGGCCCCAAGGACACAAGCCGAAAGGCATCATGGGATCGCAGAGAGAGCAGTGGCCTGGGAACCTAGCGGCTCAGGTTCAGTCCCCAGGGCTGCTACTGACTTGCTGTGTGACCTGGGAGGGCCAGTCCCTTCTCTGAATCCCAATTCCCTCATCTGTTGAAATATATTCTTCCTACGAGCACCCACTCCCTGCCTGCACTGTGACTGTCCCTTATAATTCCCACAACAGCCCTAAGGAGGAGAGATTATTATCTCCACTGGACAGATGGAGAAATTAAGGTTCAGGGAGGGCAAGTGGGGACTTCCAGCCACATGATGGACTGAGCCAAGGAGGGCTCCCCTCCTACAACAGACACTAAAATGTTGAAAAAAAAAAAAATCAAGAACAGTATATTACTTGAAAAAGGAAGAAAAGGGGGAAGGGAAACCCCCAGGAGGCAGAAATTCAGAGGGTATTCAAAACCAGAAAGGTCAACAGGAGCTGAGGCTGAAGGACCCTTGCAGTGTCAGACCAAACACAAGTCTAGGCTGAAACTTTTCAGGTACGTGTTTTGCCTGGGAGCTATGGAAGGGATGGGGACAGAAAGCCAGTCATAAAAATGTGAACTCAACTCCAAATCTGAGCTTGAATTTATAGTGTAAGAACCAAAAACTGAGAAATTAACATAAGTACTCTCATAGAATTAGTTGAAGAATCAAACACAATACTGCACTGTAGAAACACTTTTGTACGAGTTTACAACAGGAAACAAAAACAAAACAACAACAACAAAAGAACTGTTGAGGGTGAGTTTACAAGCAAGAATTACAAAATATAAGGAAATGTACTATCATGAGGGAGAGTTAAGCAGACGAAGCCAACAGGAGACTTAACATACCGCGACTTGGAAGAGTTTATAGAATAAAGTTCTATTTCAGATTCTTTGAGTTAAGAGAGAATAGAAACCCCAATTAAAGAATAATAAAAAGGGAAAAAGAGTGACCCTTCCAACACTAGCACGTGTAGAGGCTGGGATTTCCTGCTCTGAACATTTGTTTCCAGCTCTTAAATATTTTGGATGGTTCTATGACCCTGAACACAGACACTGCCCTCATCCTATCCTACCTGCACCATGTCTCCCCCTCCCTCCACCCTTGCCCCCAATCCTACCTGGCACTAAGGAGTTGGTAAGGCAGGTGCCAATGGCCAGCACTAAGAATGGTGAAATCATGGTGCACTCCAAGACCTGCTTTTTCTCTGGAGCCCAGAGGTATGATGGATATGGGAGGGAAGGGTGGGCTGCCAGTGGTCAGTAGTTAATTGATGTTCCAATCCTAGAAGAAAAAAAAAAAAAAAAAGACATGAAGGTCACAGCTCCAGAGTTCATTTGTTCATTCACTTATTTATTCGTTGATTCATTCATTATTCACCTATTACAAGAGACTAGGCATTTCGATGCAAAACCTAGGTGGTCCCTCCCTCAAGAAGCTTCATCACATAAACAGTTGTATAGGCATAAATGAGTTCCATGCTGCAGAGCGGTTCCTTCTCCTTTCCCAAGTGAATTCCCACTTTCAATCCACCTGAAGCCCAGAACCCACCAGAGTTCACTTTCTGTGTAGTGCTTCTCAAACTGCAGCATGCATCAGAATCTTCTAGAAGGATTGCTGAAACAGATTCCAGTACCCTCCACCCCTCGCCCAGAGACTCCAGCTGCATTTCTAACAAGCTCCCAGGTGCTGCAGCTACTGCTGCTGCTGGTTCGTGGACCCCACTTTGAGAAGCACTGTTCTAGAACATCAGCCTTTAGCCTTGAATTACCCATGTCCCAAGCACATCAGAGACAAAACCAAGAGTCCACCTTTTCCTACAGGGACACCTACATTTGCTCTTACAGGACAACTGTATTTGCTACGTTCTACAGCTTGTCATTTATGGCGAGAGATATAAAAACTATAGGAGGGACATACAGGAAAAGATTGTCTTATAAGTGTGGCCATTTCTGGGCAGTGACATTTTAGATGACTCATTATTTTTTCATTGTCTTTTTTGCATTTTCCAAATTTTCCTTCTGTGTTGAGATGTTACCTTTATAATTTTTTAAAAAAATGTTATTAAAAAAAAAAAACTGGAAGGAAATACACCAAAATGTTAACTGGTTTTCTCTGGGCAGTAGGACTGTGAATGATTATTTCTTCTTTAATTTTTTTTTTGAATTTTCCAAATTGCCTAAAATGAGCATGTATTAATGGTCTAAGAATGTTTTTAAACTGTGGTCATCCTGTTAGGATCACATGCGATAATCCCATTGGCAGCTGCGAAATGTAAATACTAACCATGTTGTGTATAAATATTACTGGAAGATGAGGAATTTTAAATGGTAAGAGTTTCACTGGGAAATAATGTTATTATTTCCACCAAAATCAAGATAAAAATGATCATTTCATTTGTTGTGGGAAATGGCAGTGATACTCAACATTCTACCATTAGACAGAGTGGGCTGTTAGGTAAGAAACCACTCTAACTGGAAAAAGGGCTTTTGATTCAACCTTAAAAATGTGCATGGAGGGAATTCCCTGATGGTCCAGTGGTTAAGACTCTGCACTTCTACTGCAGGGGGGCACGGGTTCGATCCCTGGTTGGGGAACTAAGATCCCACATGCCACGAGGTACGGCCAAAAAAAATTTATTTTAAGTGCACTCTGGTGCTTTTCTACTGCGTTCCTTGTCCACCTGGCTCCTTAAAAACCTGGCTTGGGGCAGGGACAGGTGGCGGGAAGGAAAGCACAGGAATTGAAAGGAAATACCTTTCATCTAACGTCTAACAGCATTTAACTCTGAGTGGTGGGATTTCAGATGACTTCTAATTCTTTAAGTCTACTTTAGTTTCCAACCATTACTAGAGTAAATTCTAACATCAGAAAAAAAGTTATTAAATTGATACACAATATCAATACAATCACTGCATGTACCTCTCTGTTTTGAAAGTAATTCCTTCCTGGTCCATCTCACCTACCACACTGGGAGCTTCTAAGAGCAGAGACTTTGCCTTGTTCGTTTCCACTCCAGTGCCTGGCATAGTATTTACATCATCAGTTGAAAGTCAGTGCTCTAAGAAGTGGAGGTAGGGAGGAATCACCCCCAAATCCTCCCTTTGTGTGTGAAGAAAAGTCCAAGTGTTGGCAAGGAATTGGGACTACCAGAGTATCTGTTCACTGCTGGTAGAGTGTAGATTGGTACAACCACTTTGGAAAACTGACAGTACTACCAAGGTGACACCATACACATGCCCTCTGACCCATTTAACTTCAACAGAAATGTACATGTGTTCACCAAAAGAATATATAAGAATGTTCATATCAGCCCTGTTCATAATGGCTTCAAAACTCTGTCCAACTTCAGCAGGATGGATAAATCCACTGTATGGGTTCACAAGAAGGTAATCCACACACAACAATGAGAATGAATAATTGAGAACTCTATACACCAACATGGATGAATCCCGCAAAGGTGAGGCTGAGTGAAGGAAGCTGACCCGAGAGTATATATAGTGTGATTCTAATGATATAAAGCAGGAGTCGCCAACCCCGGGCCTCGGACCGGTACTGGTCCTCAGCCTGTTAGGAACCAGGCCACACAGCAGGAGGTGAGCGGCGTGCGAGTGAGTGAAGCTTCACCTACTGCTCCCCATCGCTCGCATTCCCACCTGAACCATTTCCCCCCTCCCCGTGAAAAAACTGTCTTCCACAAAATGGGTCCCTGGTGCCAAAAAGGTTGGGGATCGTTGATATAAAGTATAAAACCCAAGGGGGGGGAGGGGCAATATAGGGGTAGGGGATCAAGAGGTACAAACTACTATGTATAAAATAAGCTACAGGGCTTCCCTGGTGGTGCCGTGGTTGGGAGTCCGCCTGCCGATGCAGGGGACACGGGTTCGTGCCCCGGTCCGGGAGGATCCCACATGCCACGGAGCGGCTGGGCCCGTGAGCCATGGCCGCTGAGCCTGCGCGTCCGGAGCCTATGCTCCGCAGCGGGAGAGGCCACAACGGTGAGAGGCCCGCGTACCGCAAAAAAAAAAAAAAAAAAAAAAAAGCTACAAGGATATATTGTACAACATAGGGAATATTGCCTGTATTTTATAATTATAAATGGAAAATAACCTTTAAAAATTGTGAATCACTATACAGTACACCTGTAACTTACATAATATTGTACATCAACTATATACTTCAATTTAAAAGAATTTTTTAAAAAGTATAAAAACCAACTAAGGGTATTACAAGACAGGATAAAGGCAGAGGGAGAAGGCTGAGTGAGGACAGAAGATTCATAGAAGGAAGATGCTAAGCGACTGGCTTTGAAGAAAAAGGCCACAAGCCAAAAACTACAGGCGCCTCCAGAAGCTAGAAAGGCGAGGAGGTGGATTCCCTTTGGAGCCTCCCCAGAAGGGAGCGGCCCCACCAGTGTGTTGATTCTCAGCCCCAAAGACTCTCTTGGAGCTCCTGACTTCCAGAACTGAGGATAACTTTTAAGTCACTGTGTTTTAAGTCACTGTGTTTGCGGTCATTTGTTATGGCAGCGACAAGAAAGTGAATATTGAACATCAAAAAAAAAAAAAAAAAGGCACTCTGCCTTATATGGGTGGGTTCAATCTGAAAATCCAACAAGCTGTCAATTGAGGATATAGACATTTTGCTGTATGTATGTTATACTTCAATAAAATGAAAACACTACTCTCTCAGATTATATGAACAATCCCTAAAGGTCACTGATAAAATGTTCACCATAATAACTTATGTGGTAGACAGACAGAGCTGTATGATCTCCTTTGTAGATAGGAAAAACAAGGCTCTGAAAGGAAAAGTGACTCGCCCAAGGTTACAAACAAGCAGGTAGCAGAGCTGAACTCTAACCACTAAGCTGCCAATTACAGAATTAGCAATGAGGTTACCACGGGGATCCTCCAAGGGTGGGGATTCTGGTTCACCAACTACAGGATGAAGGTTCTGAAGTTTAACACATGGATAGATTCGTGGATATGGATATCCACATGGATATCCACCAAAATCAGGATAGAGAACAGTTCTGCCAGCCCAAAAAACTCTCCTGTGCTTTCGCTTTGTAGTCAGAAGCTGCCCATGCCTGTACCTGGCAGCCACAGGTCTATTCTCCATCACTATAGCTTTTTTTTTTTAACTAATTAATTTATTTTATTTATTTATTTTTGGCTGCGTTGGGTTCGTTGCTATGCATGGGCTTTCTCTAGTTGCAGTGAGTGGGGGTTATTCTTTGTTGCGGTGCACGGGCTTCTCGTTGCAGTGGCTTCTTATTACGGAGCACAGGCTCTAGGTGCACAGGCTTCAGTAGTTGTGGCATGCAGGCTCAGTCGTTGTGGCACACGGGCTTAGTTGTTCCGCTGCATGTGGGATCTTCCTGGACCAGGGCTCGAACCCGTGTCCCCTGAATGGGCAGGAGGATTCTTAACCACTGTGCCACCAGGGAAGCCCCATCAGTATAGTTTTGATTGATATTTTATTAAATCTGTGGATCAATATGGGGAAGATTTGCATCTTGACAATGTTCAGTCTTCCAATCATGAACACAGTATGTCTCTCTGTGCGTTTAAATCTTATAGTCTTCATCATACAGATCCTGTTAGATTTATACTGTTGTATTGCACTTTGGGGGAAGCTATTAAAATAGCATTGCTTTTTTTTTTCTTTTGGCCATGCCGTGCAGCATGTGGGATCTTAGTTCCCCGACCAGGGATCGAACCCCTGCCCCCTACAGTGGAAGTGCAGAGTCTCAACCACTGGACCCCCAGGGAAGCCCCTTTTCTGTTTTGTTTTCTTTTTGGCCGTGCTGCATAGCTTGCAGGATCTTAGTTCCCTGACTAGGAACTGAACCTGGGTCCTTGCCATCTTCTGTGTAGTCAATCATGTCATTGACAAATAGGGACAGTTTTAGTTCTTCCTATCCAGTCTTTATGCCTTTTATTTCTTTTTCTTGCTTTATTGTGCTGGCTAGGACTTCCAGCACCAGGCTGAATAGGAGAGGGAAGAGTGGACATCCTTACCTTGTTCCTAATCTTAGAGGAAAAGCATTCAGCCTTTCAGCATTTGGGGCGGTGTTTTGAGGTGTGAGGTGGAGTAAATTTGGTGGGGAAAATCAGGAACGTGGTTTTGGACATGTTGAGTTTAAGATGAAGTGGAGACGTTAAGCGGACCGTTGCATATAGGCATCTGGCAACCGGGAAAGAGTTCTTGGCTAGAGGTATACACTTGGGAACCCTGGGCATAAAGGTAGCATTTAAAGCCTTAATCAAACTTACAAGATCATTTAAGAAGAGGGAATGGGGGTGTACAGAACTATATGATAAAAGCCCTCAGAAAACCAGGAATTGAAATAATATTTTTAAATTGATAAAGACTTTATATATCAAAAAAACCCTACAGAACAATCATATTTATTGAAGAAACTTTTGGCATGTTCCCTTTAACACTGGCTTATGATTAGAAGATTTGGGGGCAACCTCTAGGTCCATAACTAGGGGAAGGAAGTTATAAAGAGTGGTGGGGCAATAACTATGTGGCAGTAGTATTAAAACTAGAAGTAAAACAGTAGGATCGGTGGAGTTTAAAAACACAGGATTTCAGTAGTTCGTATGTCAGTGTAAACCACACTCATATACACAACACAGCGTTACTTGCAAGGACACTTATAAATTCAACAACATATTAAATAAAGCATATTAGCATGAAGACCTTTGGAGGGTGATGGGATTGGTACTGGGGAGCAGGGATGAAGGGGAAAATGAACAAATAAAACAAAAACTGAGCTCATGATAGTACCCCACGTACTGAGGAATATGACTTGTTCAACCCTCTGCACCGCAGGTCCAAAACAAACACATAAATAAGGTCCAAAGCAAACACATAAATAAGGAAAAATAAAAGTGAAGCGTGGCTCCAGGAGCTCTAAAGGGCTCGTCCAGCCCTGCACGGTTATTCTCATTTGTCTCTCTTCTCTGCTAGCCCGACACTCTGTGCGAGTAAAGACCATCTCTTCTCCATCTCTGACTCCCAACCCCGTGCACATAGAATCAGCTCTGAAAATGCTAACTTCATGAAAAGCTCCATGATTCAGGCTGGAATGCTTTGAATTTTGGCCCCAGAGATGTGGCATTGAGAAGGGCCTGTTCTGGAGACACTCAGGTGCCCTCTCCCATTGCCTCTGCCTGGAAAGGAGAATCTAGGAAACCCTTCAGGAGCCAGAGTCTCCCCTGCTGGCTCCTCTTCACGGCCCCCGTCCCTACTCAGAGGCTCCAAGTCCACTCTCTGGCAGCCCTAGATGCTGGGCTCCGTGGGGCCCAGCCTGGGGCTGAGGGGCCCCAGCTGCCCACCACCCTCTGCCAATGCTCCACCAGTTCATAATGGAGCCTCCAGGTGTGTGCCAGCCCCATCGCTCCCCACCTCCCAGCCGAACCATCTCTGCCAGGCTCCCAGCTACATGCCCTGACTATTCATGACAAGTGTGCAGAAGCCCTGGCTGCGCTCTGGCCTTGGAGGAGAAACAGCCACTTGGCAGGTCAGGGGAGGGAGCGGAGGCTGGGCCTTGCCCCTGGGGACTGACTCAGCATCCTGGGACAGAGGGCACTGGAGCCCTTTGGAGCTGGGCAGAAAGCCAGCCCTGGGCTGGGTCTCAAAAGGTCCAGGACAAATGACAGAACCATAGGACTGATAAGAATCACTACCACTTCTTGGGCATCTCACTTGATCCTCACAAGTGTTATTAACTCCTGTTTTACCGTTTAGGAAACTGAGCAAAGGATCTCAGCTCGTCCATGGCCAAGTGCAATTTGATCCCAAGCTGACTCAACCTCTCTGGGCCTCAGTTTCCCCACCACGGAGAGGGAGAGAGACCGGCGCCCACCTTTCCACTATCCCTCAAGAGCAAACAGAAGCCAAATGAACTTAGGGCGGGAGATCTGGCAGAGGAAGGAGTCGGGCCGGGGTGAGTTCTACCTGAGCGGCCTGGCCAGGCGGCAGGTGAAGAAGCAGACCAGGCTCAAGGTCAGCGCCAGGAGGAGAAGGCTGAGGACCGCTGTGAGGACCACGTCCATGGTGGGGGCCGGGAGGGCCATCTTGGGTGAAGGGAGCCCCACGGAGTAGCCAGCACAACCTGTAACACCTAGTCACAGTAGCCTTGGATGTCTGCTCCAAAGCTCTGGGTCAGTGGCGGTGACCTGGCTTTGTTCCCTGGGGTTAATCTTTGGGGCTTAGCCCAGGAGGGGTGAAATGGGAGGGAGGACAGTCCATGGGGCTCCCCTCCCCCAGCCCAGTCCTTCCCCACCTGAAGCTTGTTCATTCCTCTTTGTCCATTTATTCTTTATTCCCAAACATTTACTGAATACTTGCTATGTACCTGGCTCTGTTCTAGGTACTAAGGACTCAGTGTGGAGGAGGACAGACACAGTCTCCCTCAGTGGGGAATGGGAGGGGAGTTGGAGGGGGTCCTGCAACATCAAACGGGCTGCAGCAGCTGCTCGGGGAGGGAGTGCCACTAAAGGTCAGCCCAGGAACATCTCACCTGCAGGGTCAGAGAGAGGGAACATAGAACCGCCCAGCGCCTCCGGCAAGCCTTGCTGGTCGGGACTCTATCCATTCACTGATGGAAGTCATTTATGGCTGCCATAAAGCAGCCTCTGGGTGAAGGGCTCTGGAAGGAGTGTGTGCTGTCAGAGTAGGCTGCAGGTCAGACCCAAGAAGGGACTTCCCCAGAGGGCGGTAGGCCAGGTGCTGGCATAGAGCAAGGCTCAGACCTCCAGCCGCTGCAGACAGCACCCCATCTCGACAAAAAAACAGAGGCGGGAGTGCCTGGGGAGGCTTGGCGTCAGCCCTGCCTGCTGCCAAGCCACTGCATCTTTAGGGCTGTGATGACAAGCCAGCTGTCCCTCTGAGCACCTCCAGCCTCAGCACCTCTGCACACTGCGTTCCCTGGTCTGGAATGTTCCCTGCTGTCCACCCGATAAAGTCCTCCCATCACCCTTCCCCCTTGACCTCAGCTCTGCTGGGCTGTCCTGCAGCCCAGCCCCAGCCCAGGCGGTAGTTACAGTTCCTCCCCAATCTCCCAAAACCCAGCCGCTCAAGACCTTGGTCACGTTTATCAGAGCCAGAGAACCATGGGGTGAGCTCCTGGAGAGCAGGGATCTTGCTCTGTGGATGCTGGCAGCCCCACGGCTGGCAGAGCCGGGTGCACAGCCGGCTGGCCGGGCAGGAATGTGGGTAGGTGGGTGGAAGGGTGGCGGGTCAGTGGTGAGTGACCAAAGAGGCAGCTCGGCAGCAGGAAGCACGCTCTGGAGCCAGGGCTCCAGGCTCAGATCCTGCCTCTGCCCCTCGTGAGCTGAGTAGCTCAGGGCCAGTGACCCCACCCCTGGGGCCTCAGGTTTCTCATCTGCAAAGTGGGAGACGAATAAAATCCATAGGGTCCTTGTAAGGATTATATGAGTTAATGCACAGAAAGGCTTAAAACAGGGCCTGGGACACAGTAAGTGGGCAATGAATGTCACCCAGCAGCCATGATCACCGGGCAGGGGAGGATGGAGTGAGGGGTAAGTGGGCAGGTGAGGGGCTGGAGCTGAGAAGGGACAGACCCTTCTCTGCCCACTCGGCCAGCAGCCATTTACCCTTGTGCTCATCACAGGCCTGCCCACCTGGAAGGCCCACAAGGTCTTTCCAGCTCCAAGGCTCTAGAAACCAAAAAGCTTACCTGGCTGCTATGCACCTCCACTTGGGGGAGGGGTTAATTAGGGGGTGGAGGTTCCAGTTCCTATACTCAAGGGGCGCTATGTTTCCTGAGAGGACCAGATTTTCTGTCTGCCTGTCTCTCTCTCACACACAAACATCCCACCAGGAGGCCAGATGCCTTCTCTTTCTCTTGAAGGAGAAAGAGAAAGAGACCACCTAGGGTCAGCCGGGAAGCTTCCATGGAGTGGGTGGGAGGAGAGCCAGGCGGGAAGGATGGTAGGGTTGAGATGAACAGAGAGAGAAACAGTGCTCTCTACAGGAGAACCTGAACGTGCAAAGGCAAGGAGGTAGGAATGAAGTACTTAGAGGTCGGGGAGAAAGGCAGGAGCCGACAGCTGGTGACAGAGGACAGAGAGGCAGCCGGGACCAACCACAAAGGGCTTCGCTCCCTGAGCTCAGCCTGGTCAAGAGCGGGCGCTTGGCGTCCCCACCTGACTTACACGTCTCTTGCCAGCCCATTTCACAGGTGAGGACTTTGCAGCTCAGATGGTCTGCCCCTCGCCCAAGGCCACACGGCAGAGCTGGAATCGGAAGCCTCAGCGGTCTGGGTTCCAGAGCTAAAGATCTTTCTGTGGCTTCCTGGGGTGCCTGGCCGGTCTGGATGCCACAGACTGGCTCTGTGGGCAGAGGACTGGAGCCAGTCAAGGTTCATCTGGTGGGAGGAGAGCTGGCAGCAGGGAGGCGGGGGAGGGAGATGGCAGGGCCCAGAGGCACCGTGCCTGGGGTGGCTGGAGCGACCGGGCAGAGGGGTGTCAGGGATGGCTGTTCCACGGGCACACAGGCTCCCACCATCCCACGCAGAGGACATGTTCTGTCCCAGGCCACCTTGCTCTGAGCCAAGCCTGGGAGCTGAGTGGTGGGATCGGGGGAAGGAGCATGTGCTGTGTTCGTCATCCCCTGCACTCTGGTACCTCACCCAGCACTCCTGCGGTGGGAGCCCCTCTGGTACCAGGAGACATCGCCATCACAGTGGACAACAAGAAAAGGAAGGCACAGAGAGGGTATACAACCTGCCCAGGGTCACACAGCAATCATCAGCAGGGATAAGTCTCCCCACTCACCAGCTAAGATTTGGGAGGCTATTACCAGAAGCACAAGGCAGTCTGTGAGGCATAGCATGGATACCAACGTCTTGGAATTCCGGAAATCAGTGATTTCTGTCAACTGAAAAGAACATTTCAAACTGAGGCTACTCTAGAGAAACCCTTACTTGATATACTTTGTCGCTGTATTTGTAATAATAATAGCATACCTTTTGTCATGTGCCAGACATTGTTCTAAACACTTTACCTATATTAACTCATTCAATCTCCACAACAACCTACTAGGTAGGCACTATTATTATACCCATTGTACAGGTAACAAACAGAAGCACAGAGAGATCGTGCTTGCTCAAGGTCACACAGCCAGTAAGTGACCAAGCCAGAATTCAGCGTCACCTGTAGATGTTTCTGTCTCCCAGGGCCAAGTATAAACTCCTGAAGCAGTCAGTAAGACTGAAGACAAACCACACTTGTTCCATCTGCAATATGTACATTATATGTTTGTAGATGAACGGAATACACACACCTACCATTTGACTTATACACTCTTCCCAGATGTCATTTTATTGCATGTGCATCACAGCCCCCTGAGGGAGGGCTTCTTATCCCCACTTTATGGAAGACAGGTGAGGTGACTTGCCCCAGGTCACATAGCACGAGAGTGGCCAAGGACTGACTGAGTCCAAGTCCTTGATCACAGGTGGTCTGCCCTGCGGTGTGCAGCAGAGACGGGGGGCGGCGTGGGGAAGACCTCGGCTGGAGACCTGGCTCCACCCCTGGACAGGCCAGTGACCCTGGACACATCCCTCCTCCCCCACAATCTCCTACTTCAGCTGGTCCCCATGCAGGACCCTGGACCACCGTGGCTCTTCCCCCCTCCCTGCCCCCGATGCCCCATGTGCTCTGGCAGCCTTCCCCTAGGAGATGAAACCTCCATTCCATAGACAGCCCCACACAGGCCCTGTAAGAAGAGGCTGAGGCGGCTCTGGACTTCAGGGAAATAGGCCATGAACTTGTAACCTTCTGAGTGGCGGCCAACACAAGCAGTATCCCTGGGTGGCAAGTGCCCGGTTTCTCGAATGCCCAGCTTGCGTCAGAACAGGGAGTACACAGATGTTCCCAGAGACAGGTCTCACTGCCCTGGGCCCATGGTAACAGCACTCCTCGTATTCCCAGAGAACCTTCCAGCTGGTAGAGGCTCCTGGCACTATTACATTTGATATCCATGGTGACCCTGGGAGGTACAGGGCAGGGATGCACCCCAACCTCCAGGCAGGAAACATGGACCCACAGAGGTGAGGGTCTCACCCAAGGGCGCACAGCTGAGCAGAGCCCCCAGATTGCTTACTGGCTTTATGACCTTGGGCACATCACTTCCCCTTTCTGGGCCTCAGTTTCCTCACTGGTCCAATGGGGATAATCACAGAGAGTGCCTATATCACTGTGCTATTATAAGAAGGATAATTGCACAATAAACAATGAGATCAAGGCCCAGGGCTTGGCCCATATTAAACACTCAAAATAAATGTTAGCTAGTAGTAAAGGTGATAACGAGTGTGCCAGGCACTGTTCTAAGTGCTTTCCAGGCATTCCTTCATCTACTCCTCACAACACCATGTGGTAGGTGCTATCATTGCTCCCACTGCACAGAGAAGTTAAGTAACTTGGCCAGGGTCACACAGCTATTAACAGGACACTATGAAAGGGGAAAAGGAGAAACTCAAAATGAATGAAGCCCCTATTATGTACTGGGAGCTTTTTGTTCAGCCTTCTAAGAAACCAGTCATGTGGGAATTAGCAGCCTGGGTCAGAAGAGAAAACTGAGGCTCAGAAGGGAGAGGGAAGTGCGGGGTCACACAGCAACCATGTGGGAGAGCTGGGATGCAGGCCAGGCCTGACTGGCTCCGTATTCAGTGTGCTGGCTCCCCCGTCTCAGTCACATGCCAGAACAGCTTCCATCATGGTCACCATTATGGGCAGCAGACCCCAATGCCTTGGCCACCCCCGGTACAGGGAGCCCCACGTCAGTGTGTCACGTGACCTCCCTCTGCCTGTGTGGCAGTGTGCGTGTGTGAGTTTGTGTGCACGTGTATGCGCGCGCATGCCGGGGTCCTGGCAGTGAGCGAGGCAGGGCTCCCATTGTGTGTGTGCCCAGCCCCGTGAGCAGTCCTCACATCAGGCTGTTCCCTCTGCCCACAGACCAGCTCCTCCTGGACTTTCACATGATTGCAGCTTCCTGGGGACCTCTCATATCTGGAACGGGCGCTCCCTCTGTAAAGGGAGGGCCTTCAGTCACACTGGCTCCCTCCCGCCCAGGTCAGCCCCTCTGGGTTTATAATTTTACACAGAGAGGCTGAGGTGGGTGAGGGCAGCTCAGGGTTACAAGTCAGAGTCCTGGCCAGTTGCTCAAGCAGTGATAATAAGTGCCATTCTGCTTCCAATATTGGCTTCTTAGGAGGGAAGGAACTTTGCAAACTGTAAAGTGCTATGCAGATGTTTCTATGGCTTTCTGTTGTTTCCCCTTCTGATGACTGTAGTAGATACGTGATATAATTTTTGGCCACCCAGAATCCATTCCCCTTTCCTAACAACACCACAAAGTTTCCTTGGGAAGTGGCTCTCCCTTTTCCAGCCAGCTGGTTTGGGTAGGGCTGATCCTACCTCCAGCGGCTCCAGGTGGGTCCTGACTGACTGACTTAAGCTCAAGGCTCTCTCCACCTGGATGGTGTGTTGTGAGGGAGTGGGGCGATGGGAGGGGCACTGTGTGCAGCCTGAAGATAAGGCAAGCTCTCAGAAGGTGGAGTAGAGAGATGCAGAGAATCTGAGTCTTTGATGATGCTGCTTGAGCCCCTGGATGCAGCCACGCCTGAAGCCTGATTCTGAACATTCAAGTTACAGGAGCTAATTAATTCCCCATATTGCTTACCTTGGATTTTCTGTTACTTGGAACACAGAGTCTGACCTCAGAACTCCAGTTCAGCCTGTTTTTCTCAGCCCCTTACATTGTAAGCAACCACATCATGTCACTCATCTAGTTGTTTCTACCAAAGGAAAAATCTTGCAAACAAGCTAAAGATGGGTCAATAAGTTTCGAGTGCATGGTAAAATGAGGCCAACCAATACAAGCTTGGTTTTCTTCTTGGAATCTATAAACTTGTAGAGTTGTAGGAGGTCCTTGGGCAGGATTTGCCTAAAAGCCCTGCTGTGTGCAGGACTCGGACCCTCCCCTTCCAAGGTCGTTGTCAGTTGAGTTTAACAACTCTTTGACCACTAGGTTCCAAGTGTCTACTGTGTGGCTGGCCCTGCACTAAGGGCCGCAGGTACAACTTCTGCCTTGTAGGCCCTTCAGTCTAGTGATGATTGGTCACAATACACATTTTTAGTGTATTTTACACAAAGCCCTAGGAGGCTGGCATACAGGGGGGAAACTGCTACACCCATTTCACAAGAGGAGGAAACAGAGACTCAGAGAGGTGCAGTGATTTGCCGAACATCCCTCTGGTAAAGAGGGGCAGGGCTAGGCCATAACCCCGGATCTGCCTGCCTCCAAACCCAGTGCTTTTTCTTCTAGCCTTTGTGGTGGCAGGGATGGCACTGGGACTGACATTTCTTTGAGGTAGTCT
The DNA here is from genome assembly GCF_003676395.1 of Aethalodelphis obliquidens. Taxonomy (NCBI): domain Eukaryota; kingdom Metazoa; phylum Chordata; class Mammalia; order Artiodactyla; family Delphinidae; genus Aethalodelphis; species Aethalodelphis obliquidens. Next base: position 36,313,843 of record NW_020837953.1, read on the forward strand.
GTTCCACTTAGGGGCCATCAGAATGGTTTAAAAAGCTAAAGAAAGCAGGGAAGCCAAGTATCATGGGCTTCCTGTTTGCCCCAAGAGTCTTGGCTCCATGAGAATCCCCAGTACTCAGGCCCATCCAGCTTTACTCTCATAAAGGACTCACCTCCTACAGGCTGTGGCCAGAGACGGCCCAGTCACAACCTTAAAATCCAGGCCCCAGTTGCTTTCATGGGCAGCCCTTGGCACCCCAAGTGAGCTGTCCTGGCTTCTCTTGTGCCTCTGTCCTGCATCTCTAAGATCCAACTGACACGGCCTCAACATCCCCTATCCCCTAGGGTCTTCCCTATATGTTATTCAACCAACACTCATATGACCTCTGTTTATTGGGCACCTACTATATGCCAGGGGCTGTTCTAGGTGCTCAAATCCCTGCTGGTGGGGTGAGCAGACAATAAGAAAGTAAGTAAAATCAATAGGATGCCAGGTAGTGGTAAGTGAGATGGAGGAAAAGAAGTTGGGGAGGAGAGGTGGTATTTGCAGTTTTAAGTAGAGAGATCAGAGAAGGTCTCACCACGAAGTCATCTCTCTGGAGGCTTGCAATAATCCCACGCAGGCAAGAATGTGATTCCCAAACTGCAGATACGGAAACTGAGGCTTCAGGATTAAATCGAGCCTACACATGCCAATCTAATCAGCTGTGGAGCTGAGGTTCTGGTGCAGGGCTACTGCTGCTCCCCCACGTACCCTCTCCCCTACCAAATGGTACTAGCAGCCCTTTTGCAGGCTCTGAGAGGTAAAGCCACGTATCCGGACCAGCAAGAGTACAGGGCGGGGCTGGAGTCAGCCCTAGTGCCACCCTCTGGAACTGCCTCTTAGCAAGACCTACATCTGCTTCCACAGGCCTCGCTCTTCAGCTTCAGCTCTGGGCTTGCTGAATCTCAGTCCTCCTCTTTGCTGACTCCGTGTCCTCCAAGACCACTGCTCTCTTTCCCAGAGCCCCTTTGGCTCTCTATCCCAGGTCACATGAGACGCTAATCGTCCCACCCACCCTTGTTCTGCCTCCTCAATTAACTTCTGGCCCATCATTAAATCTGCATTTGCATGAAACCTACAAAATACATCTTGTGGACGGCCTAGGCGTGCAGACAGCTGGCGTACATGTGTAACGGGGAGGGGGAGTTTCTCACCAAGCTTTTGCATCTGGATTTGTTCAGTAATCTCCCAAAACCCCAGACTAATCTTTCTGAACACTGTGGCATAGTGGAAAGGCCTTGACCATGGAGGAGCTGGATATGGGGTTAAGTCCTGGCTGTGTAGCTTTGAAAGTGACTTTATGTTTGGGGCCGCAGGATCCTTATCCATAAAACAGGGTTACAGATCCTCACTCTGCAAGGTTGTTTTAAAGATAAAATGCAGGGACTTCCCTGGTGGCGCAGTGGTTAAGAATCCGCCTGCCAATGCAGGGGACACAGGTTTGATCCTGGTTCCGGGAAGATCCCACATGCCACGGAGCAACTAAGCCCATGCGCCACAACTACTTAGCCTGTGCTCTAGAGCTCACGAGCCACAACTACTGAGCCTGAGTGCCACAACTACTGAAGCCCGCACGCCTAGAGCCTGTGCTCCACAACAACGAGAAGCCACCGCAATGAGAAACCCTCACTGCAACGAAGAGTAGCCCCAGCTCGCCACAACTAGAGAAAGCCTGCGCGCAGCAACAGAGACCCAACACAGCCAAAAAAAAAAAAAGATAAAAGGCAAAAGAGAGTATCTGTTAAGGAATAAAATTTGGTAGAATTTAAAAAAGCATTTAGATAGAGCCTGGCAGACAAACATCAAGATTTTGTTGAATGGAATGGGAAGTCTGTATAATGGTGAACAACCACCAACAGCACAACAACAGCTGCATTTATTGTGCTCCTACACTTGGAGGTAGGCACCCTTAATATCAACATTATTTTACAGAAGAGGGGAAAAAAAAGCACAGGGAGGCTCAGTAACTTGCCTATGGTCACACAGCAGGCAAGTGACAGAGATGGGATTATGAACCCAAATTGTCCAACCCCAAAGTATAAGCTGTTAACCATTATGCTAGGTTAGTAAATGAGCTTGAAACACAGCGATTAAGTCCAGAACTTTCTTTTTTTTTTTTTTTTTTGCCATACGCGGGCCTCTCACCGCTGTGGCCTCTCCCGCCGCGGAGCACAGGCTCCGGATGCGCAGGCTCAGCGGCCATGGCTCACGGGCCCAGCCACTCTGCGGCACGTGGGATCTCCCGGACCGGGGCACGAACCCGTGTCCCCTGCACCGGCAGGCGGACTCTCAACCACTGCGCCACCAGGGAAGCCCAGAACCTTCATTCTTAACCACTGTACTAGCTTGTCAGAGCTGAAAGGGGTTCTAGGACTAATCTAACCCAGCACTCTCATTTTTTTCCCAGCAGGAGCCGAAGGTCCAGAGAGGTAGTGTGACTTTCCCAAAGTCACACAGTCAGTTAGTTGAAGAATAGGACAAGCACCCTGGTTTCCTAACTCTTGAACCCCATGCCATCACTGAGTATCGCAATGACCGTGAGAGGCCTTCAGGGAAGGAGTCTCGAGGATGTACCAGAATTTTTCCAGCAGAAGTGTAGGGAAGGCAGACTAATCAGAGGGAAGAGCCCATGCAAAGGTCTGGCGGCCATGAAAGTCTTTTTTTGGAGAAGAGTGAGCTGTGAGGTGCATGCAAAGGTTGGGGCTGGAACAGATGATAAGGCTGGTTTTCATATTAAACCATATTTCATATTTCCACATGGTTCTTTTATTGTTTAACACTTTCTCATTCTGTCTTATGTTGCTAATATACATCCTTATTTCTTTCGTATGTTTCTAATGTTAATTAAAAATTCTTGGTCTATCTGTTCTAATGTCGCTGACTCCAGCGCTATCTCAAGTCAGTTTGCTGTTTTTCTTTTGAAGCCTCTGTGCTCCAGCTGCTGATACAGTGGGGTTGAGGGTGCTGCACATACCATCCCTAGAAACAGTGAGGGAAGACATACGGCTCCCGGCCCCTCATCCTCAAATCAACACCAGAGTAACAATAGAGCAAAAACGTCACTAAGCCTAGGAAATCCTAGAGAGACACGGAATCTCCTGGGGACACGGAAGGGGGTTTTAACTTGGTGTGTGCAGCGCTGGAGGGTGGGAACGCAGCAGCCAGGAGAAGGGGCAGGGCCTAGTCTTTAGCAGGTGGAGAATATTGTAGAAAAGACAATAGGATTTGAGCTCTGCTCTTGCCTCTTTGCATCAAGCCTTCCCCAGCACACCTCCCCACACCCCCTGCCCCCAAACATGCCCACGTGCCCTGGAGCAATCGAGGCCAGCATTCTCACATGCATACGCGGGGCCCAGGCAGACGGTCCACGTATATGCCGGAGTAAAATCAGGGCCGTGCAGCAGGCACCGTGGAATTGCAGAAATCAAGAGGGAACTAATGAGCTGACAGGCCTCCACGGTCACTCCACCACCCCTTCTCTTCTGGACCTGGAGGCTGGTGGATTCTGACCTAGGCAGACAGCCCTCTCTCCCTTGCTGCTTCTTCCTGGCATCCAGAAAGTGAGGCTCAATGCTGTAGAGTTAGTTACTTGGTGGGGGGGCTGGGGGTGAGGGTCCTGATGACAAACCCAGGGAGGAACTATGCAGTTCTGACACCTGGGGGCCTCCACTCTGGGACTGTCATCTCCTTGGGCTCATCAGTGCTGACAGAGACCAGGGTCAGGCTTGGATTCTTACCCCAACATGCAGCACCAGACAGAATAGATGAAACCCTCCCACCCCGAGGAATGAGCTCACGGGTTACAGAACAGGGAATCCGAGGAGTACACTGGCTTCAAAAGAAAAACAAACCAATTAGAGATACCACTGGAATTGGCTGTGTTCAACAGATGGACTGAGAATTTTAAAATAAGCATTAGAAACACGCCAAAGAAATAAGGAAAGATATTAGTGAAACAAAACAGAATAAGAGAGTGTTAAAGGACCCAAGTGGAAATATTCTATATGAAAAAACAGTTGAAATAACAAACATAACAGGTAGAATTAACTGCAGAATGGATACTGCAGCTGAGGAATGAAATAGGGAACTGGGATATCAGACGGAGGAATATTTCCAGGAAGAAGCCAGGAAGGATTAAGAAATCGGAAATATGAAAGAAATGGTAAAAGATCTGTTAAAAGTTAAAACAGCAGCCCCAATCTTACTCCATTAATTTGAAATGGATCATAAACCTAATTGTACAAATCTTGTTTGTTTTTTTGGCCGCAACACAGAGCATGTGGGATCTTAGTTCCCCAGCAGTGGAAACGCCGCGGCTTAACCCCTGGACAACCACGGAAGTCACCATAATCCTAACTATAAAAGCCAGAACCATAAAGCCTCTAGAAGATAACATAAGCAGATATCTTTGTGACTTTGGGGTAAGGCAAGGAGTCCTAACTTCATTAAAAAAAAATGATAATTTGGACTTCATCAAAATTTTACATTTCTGCTCATCAAAAGATACCATTAAGAAACTGAATAGACAAGACACGTAATGGGAAAGAATACGCACAATACACATAGCTCCCAAAGGACTTGTATCCAGTAAATAAAGAATTCCTGGGCTTCCCTGGTGGCGCAGTGGTTGAGAGTCCGCCTGCCGATGCGGGGGATGCGGGTTTGTGCCCCGGTCCGGGAGGGTCCCACATGCCGCGGAGCGGCTGCGCCCGTGGGCCGTGGCCGCTGAGCCTGCGCGTCCGGAGCCTGTTGCTCTGCGGCGGGAGAGGCCACGGCGGTGAGAGGCCCGCGTACCGCAAAAAAACAAACAAACAAAAAGAAAACGGAAAAAAAAAAAGAATTCCTAAAGTTGCCAATAAAATGATTAACAACCCCCCCACACACAATGGGCAAGAGATGTACTCACTTCAAAATGAAAACATACGAATGACCAATAGTTCATGGTGCTCCACATAATTACCATCAGGTAAATGAAAATTAAACCCGTTTCACACCCACCAGAATGACTAAAACCAAATCAAAATGACTTGCAAAATCAAACATTGGCAAGAATGTAGAAAAACTCATGGTTATGTAATAAAGTACACTGACTTTGGAAAAGAGTTTGGCAGTTAAACCAACATACACTTATCACATTATCCAGCAATTCCACTCCTAGGTATTTGCTCAAAAGAAATGAAAATACACCCAAAGGGCTTCCCTGGTGGCGCAGCGGTTGAGAATCCGCCTGCCAATGCAGGGGACACGGGTTCGAGCCCTCATCCGGGAAGATCCCATGTGCCGTGGAGCAACTAAGCCCATGCACCACAACTGCTGAGCCGGTGTGCCAACAACTACTGAAGCTCGGGCACCTAGAGCCCGCGCTCTGCAACAAGAGAAGCCACCACAATGAGAAGCCCGCACACCACAACAGAGTGTAGCCCCGCTCGCAAGCAACTAGAAAAAGCCCCTGCGTGGCAATGAAGACTCAACGCAGCCAAAAATAAATTTATTAAAAAAAGAAAGAAAATATACCCAAAGAGTCATACATTAAGTGTTCATAGGAACTTTATTTATAATACCCCCAAACTGGAAACACGCTATTTATTTAATTTTTGGCAGCATGACATGTGGGATCTTAGTTCCCCGACCAGGGCTTGAAGCCACGCCCCCTGCATTGGAAGCACGCAGTCTTAACCACTGGACCACCAGGGAAGTCCCTGGAAACAGTTTAAATATTCACTAAGAGATCAATGAATAAACAATGGTGGTATATTAATTCAACGGAAAACCACTTGACTGAAAAAGGAGAGAACTATTGAGGCAACAAACATAGATGAATCTCAAAAACATTATGCTAAGTGAAAGAAGCTAGACATAGAAGATTATCTGCTGTATGATTCCACTTACACGAAACTCTAGAAAAGACCAATCTAATATATGGTAAAAGAAATCAGAATAATGATTGCAATTTGGGAGGAAAAATAAACTGGAAACGGTTGTGAGGGAACTTGCTAGAGAGATAGAAAAAAATTTTTAATCTTATTTTAAAAATTAAAAAAATTTTTTAAATCTTATTTAAGAAAAATTTTTAATCTTATTTTTAATCTTATAATTATTATTATTAAAATAATAATCTTATTTTAATCTTATTTTGGGGTTATGGTTACAAGGTAATGTAATTGGTCAAAATACCACATTGAATTGAACACTTAAGATCTGTGCATTTTATTGAATGAAACTATACATCAACCAAAAAAAAGAGAGAGATGGAAATATAAGCACCAACATCTAGATATTAGGAGTCCCACGAGAGGAAAATAAATCAAAAGAAGAGATATTTGAAGAAATAATGAAGACAACCTTGGAACTGAAGAAAAATGATAGATCTCAGTTTGAAAGAATCCCAAATACATCAGACAGGATAGATAATGAAAAACCCACACTCAGAAATATTAGAGTGAATATCAGAAGACACATTCTCAAAGTCTAGAGAAAAACAGATCACTTACAAAGGAATAAGTAACAAATTGAATTGACCAAAGTACCAAAGGAAAAGAATTTGAACTGAGAATTTTATATCCAGCTAAACTGCCATTCAAATGTTAAAGGCTAAAAAAAAAAACATTCAATGGCTCAGGTTTATACAAAAAGACACCACCCCCAAAAAAAATTTTGAAGTAACTACTTCAGTAATAGAAACAAATTCCACATATGATACTAAAGATATGTGAAAGCTGAGCAAATAACTTAGTTTAAAAAAAATCCCCAGATCAAAGAGAAGAACAAGACAAATATATAATATCTAAACAACTGAGAACTGTAAAACCGAGACAGTTTTAATGTGCTGCCATGGGGGCTCAAAGGCATGTCACTGAAGAGTATAAGGGTTGAAAGGGAAGAGAGAGACCAAAGGGTATAAGAAAGCGCTAATCTTGTCTTTGCAGGGAAGAGCTACAGCTAACAATTCTTTTAAAGTAATAAAATATTAAAATGAAACAGAAAAAGCAAGATAAATTGAAATTAAAAAGTAGGATACACACATACTTTTCAGGAACACTCAAACATTTTAAACATTAATCACATACCAGACCACAAAACAAGTCTCACATTTTAAATAACAGGTCTTCACATAGTCCACATTCTCTGACCATTAAATTTGAAGTTAGTTTTTAAAAGGACAAACAATTTTCCATACACTTAGAGATTTAAAAATCCCTAAATAACTCATAGATCAAAGAAATGTCATAGTAGAAATTAAACACCACTTAGAACTGAACGATAATAAAACACTATATATCAAAAACTGCAACGCAGCAAAGGAAGTCTAAAAATTAATGAGCTAAGTTTCCAATTTAGGAAATTAGAAAAAACAGAAACTCGAAGAGAATAAAAGGAGATTACAAAGAGCAGAAATCAACAAAACAGAAAACAAAGATTAAACTGAGAAGATCAAAGCCACAAGTTGGTCCTTTAAAAAAGTCAATAAACTTGAGGCAAGATTAATTTTAAAAACTAAACAGAGGGAGAAAGATAATACACAATTATTACGGAAAAGAGGAATACAATAAGAAAATGCTATAAGCAACCTTACACTGATAAATATGAAAATGCAGATTAAATGCATACATTTCTAAAAATACATATATAACATACCAAAACTGACTCAAGAAGAAATAAGGAAACTAAATTTAAAAATTGAAACAGTAGTTAAAATCTTTCCACAAAGAAAACAGGCCAAGGTGATTTTACAGGTGAGTTCTATCAGACTTCAAGAAGCAAATTATCTCAATTTTACCAAGACTTTTCCAGAAAACAGTAAAAGAGAAAATATTACCATCTACTTCTGTGAAGCCATTATTATTGCAATACCAAAGCCAGAAAAGCACAACATAAAAAATGAAAATTACAGACCCATTTTATTCATGAAAACTGATAAAATAATTCTAAACAAGATATAAGAGAATAACCAATATACAAGTTAGACTTATCTTAGGACTGCAAGGATGGTTTAATATTAGAAGATCAAATAAGTAATTAACTACATGAACAGATTAAAGGAGAAAAACCATATAATCATCTCAAGATACTTTTTGAAAGCATTTAATGCAAATTAATTCAACACAAATTATTATTTTTAAAAAGCTCTCGGTAAGTTATGAATAGAACAAAGCTTCCTTAACCTAAAAAAAGCAATTTATAAAAAATCTTTAATACATATATATTAAATGGGGAAACATTAGAGCATTATCTCTAAAATAAAAAACAAGACAAAGATACCTAATACCACCTTTTAAATTTTTAAGATTGTACTGGTAGTCCTAGACAGTGTAATAAGATGAGAAAAAAAGTTAAAAGCATAAAGACCTAAAAAGACAAAAGAAAACTATCATTACTTGTAACTGATTGTCTGCATAGGATCTACAGACAAATAATTGGAAATAGAGTTTAGCAAATTAGCTTGATAAGATCAAATGCAAAAAAGCCTATTGCATTTTCATACATCAGCTACAAAGAGAACTGGAAAACATAAGAAAAAATGGGTACCCAGATGGGAAAAAAGTTGAATTGGATCCTTATCCTACACTATACACAACATCAACTGAACATGGATCAAGGTCTTAAATGTGAAAAACAAAACTTTGAAACATTTAGTAGAAACTGTAGGTGACAGCTTTCTGATCTTGGAGTTAAGGCACACTTTCTTAAATAAGATCCAAAAAGCACTAAATATTAAATAAAACAGTGCTAGATTCGACTCTAATAAATTTTAGAATTTCAGTTTCCAAAACATCAGTAGACTCAGAAATATAAAGAACTATTACAAGGGAGTTCCCTGGTGGCCTCGTGGAGGGAAGGAGGAGAAGGAGGGAGGGAGGGAGGAAGGAAGGACTATTACAGATCAATAAGAAAAGAACAAAAAAAGGACAAATAGAAAAATGGGCAAGGGACTTCCCTGGTGGTCCAGTGGTTGGGAATCCACCTTCTAGTGCAGGGGACGTGGGTTCGATCCCTGGTCAGGGAACTAAGATCCCACATGCCTCGGAGCAACTAAGCCTGCATGCCTCAACTATAGAGGAGTCTGCAAGCCTCAAGGAGGAGCTGGCGCACCGCAGCTGGGACCCGACACAGCCAAAAATAAATAAATAAATATTTTTTAAAAAAGAAAGAAAACAATGGGCAAAAGACATCTCATACACACACATTCATACACACTTCTTCAACCTCATTGGCAATCAGGGATATGTAAGTCAACTCTACAGTGAGAAATCGTTATGCTTGTTGGGTTGGAAAAAATAAGAAGTCTGACAACACTTATGGAAGATGTAGAACAACAGGATCTCTTATATGTTACTGGTGGGAGTATAAACTGATACAATCACTTTGGAAAACAGTTTGCTCTTATCTTGTGATACTGAACAAATATTCATATACCCTATGACCCCACAATTCCACTCCTAGTTATATATCAAGAGAAAATTTCTATATATATGCATTAGAAAGCATATACATGAATACTCATAGTGCTTTTTCTACACTAGCAAAAACCTGAAAACAACCCAAATGCCATCAACAAGAAGTTGACTAAATAAAAACTGTGGTGGGAATTCCCTCGAGGTCCAGTGGTTAGGACTTGGCGCTTTCACTGCCAAGGCCCCAGGTTCAATCCCTAGTCGGGGAACTAAGATCCCACAAACAGGGCAGCACGGCCAAAAAAAAAAAAAAAATTATGGAATACTCAGTGGAATATTATCCTGTAGTTAAAAAAAGGAATTACAGCTACATGCAACCATTGGATCAATCTCGGCAATGTAAGATTGAGTGAAAAAAGCAAGTCCCAGGAGATTATGTAAAGCATGATACACTTTCATAAAGTAAAAAAATACATATTTTACATAATGTGTATAACACACACATATATATGATTTTAAATACTAATCAAAAAAAGGCAAAGCGAATGAGAAACTTCATATGTGTAACACGTATATCTGTGTGTGATAATAATACTAATAAAGTATTAATCAAAATTTTAAAATAATAATTTTAAAAGGCAAGGGAATGAGAAAGCCCAGACTCAGAAGAGTGGTTACCCCACATGAAGAAAGGTGGGTAGGAGACAGATGGAGGAACCCAGAGGAAGATGTAAGGTATTGGATGATGGCTCATAGGCATTTAAAATTTATTTTTAATAATAAAATAGGGACTTCCCTGGCAGTCCAGTGGTTAAGACTCCACGCTCCCACTGCAGGGGACATGGGTTCGATCCCTGGTAGAGGAACTAAGATCCCACATGCCACGCGGTGCGGCCAAAAAATAAAAATAATAAAATATACAAGAGGGCCATTATGAACCAGTGATAAATGTGCTTGAACAAGGATCCTGATTAATCCGCTGAGAGATCCCAGGGTCCATAAAACAACTGAAATGAAAATAAAAATGCTCAGTAAATATTCACATTTTGTCAAGCGCTATAGAAACTGTTCAACACGCTTCATATCTCATTGAATCCTCAACAGTTTTACGAGCTGGAAACCATTACTGTCCCCATTTTATGAGTAAACTGAGGTTCAGTCACTCGGCCAGGGTCAATCATCTGGAACCCAGGTCACCTCCTCCTGTCAAAGTAGGCAAGATACGTAACTTTCTTGGCAAACAGTAAGTGCTTAATAAGTGTTTGCCTTAATTCAGAGGGGCTGTGTGGGCATATTGGAGAGAAACTGGTTGGTGGCTAGGGGACCCAGATACAGTCCTACCACCGCCCTTCACGACCTGGGAGGGTCACTTTCCCTCTCTGTGCCTGGAAAGGGCTGGAGTGGCAAACCCCAAAGTCCATTCCTGCTTAAACAACCATTTAAGTGGCCACCCAACAAACAGGTCACCCTTACCTTACTTCTCCTGGCAGGCCCTGCTGATTCTCCCAGAGTCAGTCTGAGGTCTGCAAGCTTTGGGTCCAGCCCACCTTCTGACATCACCTCCTGGCCCCCCCTCCCCGCTCACCACTCAGACCTTCTGTGCCCTGTTCTCTTCCCTCAGGGTTTTTGCACGGCCTGTGCCCCTGCCTGGAACACTCATCCCCAAGGTCTTTGCTTGGATCACTCCTCATTCTTCAGGTCAAAGGCCACCTCCTCTGAGCTCCTACCGCACCCCAGTCCCTCACTATTTCACAACCCTGCTCATCGCTGGCTGAAATTAACCCAATTTTATTGTGTGGTCTGTCTTTTGCATTACAGAGGAGCTCCTGTATCCCCAGCGCCCAGAGCCACACCTGCCTGCAGAAGATGCTCAGTATTTGTTGGAAAGAGAGAGGAAAATAAAAAGAAGGATGCTGCCTCCCGCAGAAATGCTTTGTGGTTGTTCTGCCTGAGGCTTGGTTAGGTGGCTCCTCTGGTCCCACAGCTCTTGAACTTTCTCCTTCACCCTACACCACCTGGTGAGTGTGTCTGAATGTGTCTGTTTACATGACCACCTCCTGCACACACTGGTTGATCTTTGAAGGAAAAGCTAGACCAGATTCGTCTGCGAATTCCAGCAGCCAGCCTGGGGCCTAGAAGGCAGCTGGGCTAAGGAAATGTTTGTTGAATGAATGAATGAATGAATGTTCTGCACCCATCTTTCCCCCTTCCTGACTCTGCTCCCTCCTTTTTCCAGCCTGACAGGCGCCAAGAGGTGACACCCAGGTGAGCTGACAAGAAAGGCCACTCCAGCGTGAATTTTCTGAAGTGGGGACAGCCCCTCCTTCCACCAACCAGTAGTCACTCCAGACAGTGAGGGAACAAAGCCCAAGGTCAGCCCTGCCTCTGCCACAGGAACCATCTGGGGCCTGCCCAGCAAAGCCAACGGGACAGGCTTTTCTGTGCATCTCAGCCTCGCTGATTAGAGCATGCTACAGGATGGGGAGGCTGGCAGGCCTGCCTCAGAGCCCCAGTGAGAGGCCGTGCCAAGTGAGCTCAGCCTGGCCAGGGGCCAGTGGGGAAATACGTGATTATTCCAATCAAGTCGCCACGCAAGAGGAAAGGATCTGCTTCCTCCAAAAGGACGAAGTGGGGCAGGCAGGCCAGTCCAGGGACTTGGGTGTCGAAGGGGGAAATTGCAGAGCACAGTTCTCACACAAACCAGTGCTCTGAGATTTGCCACCCCAGGAAGACTCTGGAAGCCTGAGATGGAACTCCAGGAGGGTGAGGTCCAAGGCCAGAGCCCTGGACTGAAGCTGGGGCCAGTCCCCCACTGAGGATTCTCAGTTAGCAGTAGCTCCAGCCAGGCTAATTACTCTGGCCTCCTTCTGACCCTGGCTCTGGAGACACCGGGACTGCCCCCCTGTGCTCCCCACCCCTGTCCGTTCCTCCCTTTGACCAGGATCACACGAGGGGTAGATAAACTCTGCATCCTCAGCTCAGGGGGCCAGGGAGTGTCCCGCAGTCTATTCCTGCCACTTGCTCAACTCCTGCCTTGCACCCCCTCTCTGAGTCAGGCTCTGGAAGAACCATCAGGTGCAAGAAGAGTTTATACATCCGACCTGCAGAGATTTATCTAATACTTATTAAGTGACTCAGGGCCCACACTCTGGAGCCAGGCTGCCCAGGTTCCAATTCTGGCTTAACCACTTATGAGCTGCATGACCTTGGGCAAGTCCCTTCCCTTTTCCGTGCTTCTCCTTTTCACCTGTAAAAGCTGGGATTGGAGTACCTACTCCGTGGGAAGTTTAAGAGGACCAAATGAAAAAGGGTGTGTAAAACACTTACTTAGCAGGCCATACATGGGGATTCAGCAAATGACAACTCTTAGTATTATTAAACAAATTAAGATTGTTTGGAGGCAAGCCTAAGTCTCTGGACCAGGCATCCCCAAGACAGACAATTTTTCCCTCACCAGAGGCAAAACCAGTCAGCTCAGAGCAGACTGAAAAGCAGAGGGGAAAGCCCCCAGACTCTGGGTTCAAATCCCAGCTCCTCCACCCATCAGCTCTGCAACCCTGGGCAAGTTACTTAACCACACTGAGTCTTGTTTCTGCCTCTGTGTATTACAGACCACAGTAGTACCTCCCTCAGAACTGTCACGAATCTTCCCCATTGGCGGGGGGGATGTTAGTCCCTGTTGCTGTCGGCTCTGAGCAGTGCCAGGGAATTAGGGAGCTGACACGTGCAGGGGCTGCCCCAGGCAGGGGTAAGGTGATGGGCTGGTTTCCTTTCCTGAAAACCTCCGTCTGGGCCCAGCCTCAGGGTGTGATATGGGGAAGGCTCCCCAGGAGGTGGGGAAACTCTCCTCCACTGCAAGGATCACGTAATATCAGCGTGTACACTCACCCAGGCCTGCCTGCCAACAGCCAGCCCTGAGCAGAGGCGAGAGGAACTGACAAGCAGGAAACTTAGATGAGCCTTTCCTTACAAAAGGAGGCAGTACGGCCAGACTCCATAGCCTGATGGCTGGGATTTACATGCCGGCCTGCCAGCTGCTAACCATTTCCCCGAGCAGGTGAGTTCGTTTCTCTGTTTCCTCATCCATGGGGTGGGGATGATTAATTATGGTGCTGCCTCCCACGGCTGAAGAGTTCCTACATCTAACACACTTGGGGCAGTGTCTGCTCCTAGGAGGTATGAGCTGATGCTATTATAGTCATCCAGGACCGCTTTAATTTCTTCTGTGAAGGATCTCCTGGCTTTCTCCAGCAGACTCAGGTCTCCCTCCTGTGGGCTTCTATACAGGGCAGGATCCACGCCTGTTACACGGATGAGGATCACAAGATCTACTATGTGCTCGGCACTGTGTCTTAACACATTTTAGCATATTTTATATCCATGGAGATGTTTCCTAGTCAGGGGGCAAAACCACCACTGGACTCACCTACTACTTATGACCACAGGCTCTGGGGCAGGGGCTTCTGTGCTATGGAAAGAGGTTGGGGGAAAATGGTCACCACATTATATTACTTGGAATACATGTGCCCTGGAAGGTATGAAAATATTTGCACTTGGTACCGACTGTGTGACTTAGGAGACATTACTTAGACTCTCTGGGGCTCAGTTGTGAGGAAAAATGAATAAATATAAGTGAAACACTTAAAACAGAGCCTGGTCCATGACATATTTAAAACAAATATCTATTGATATATATGTATCAGTCACTCCTCCGGGTACCTCTCAGGGACAGAGGAGGAAACAGGCACGGAGGTCATACAAGGTCTTAGTTCCTAAGAGATGTTATTTCCTGCAAGTATTCACTCACCCATTCACCATATATGTATTGAGTGCATGCTATGCACCAGGATGCATGTTATATAGATTCAGCAAATGATGGCTGTTCCTATTTTTAAAGAAATTAAGGTTATTGGGCACTGAGGGTCCATCTGTGAACAAGAAGATTGGTCAGAGGTATGACGCTGGGGAAACTCATACCTGACTAAGGGTCTGAGCCACCAATACGGAGACTGGATTGTCCTGCTGCCAATCATTAACCAATCATTCATGAGCTGATGTCACTGATGGAGAGAAGAAGACACCAATGCAGATGCGGGAAGGGCAGCCAGGCTCAGCCTGGAGTGGCTCAGGTGTTAAACCCAGCGGGACAGCCTTTTCAGATTTCCCCATGGGAACCAAGCCCAGCTGGGCTGCGGAAACCCCTGCCAGGCGGGGCAGCCTTTCATTACTTAACGTCATTGGACGCTTGCTGAATGAGGGTACCTTGCTAGACACTGGGATTCACGAATGGCTCAGCTGGGGTTCCTGCCCTCCAGAAACTCAACTCACACAGAGCCAGACGCTACGGGGATGATCAGATTACAAAGGGCTGAAGATTTCCAAGCAAGATCTAGAAAAGCAGCCATGATGCCAACTGGCAACACAGGCAGGGAGGACACTGCAGGGGAGGGGACAGCAGGTGCAAAGGCAAAGATGGGACAGGTTGGGGGACACTGCAGGGGAAAGATCTTTAGCCTGTGATCCTGACCTGAGTTTGAGGGCTGGTTCTGCCATCCACTTGACCTGAGCCTGTTTCCATTCTGCAAAATGAAGATAATACTTTATTGGGCTGTTTCAAGGATTCAGCGAGTTCATGAATAAGAAAGAGCTTTAAAAATGGAAAAGTATAAGAGTCTGGATACTGAGGCTGGCAGTATCCAGTATTAAAGTGACTATTAAATGAGCGTTAACGTGACTCATCTATGGTCCCATGGCTGATTAAAACAGGATCTAGTTTTGGTTCATCCAGGATGAGGGGTCAGCAACTCAACCCCACCTCAGCTGCAACACTCCCATGTTCCCATCCCCCAACCCAGGCTCCCCTGGCCAATCCAGAGCCCAGGGATAACCATTTCCTCACCGTGTGATCCCAGGCCCAATTTTCTAACCTGCAACATGGAGATACCATTTGCTGTGCTACTCCCATGTGTACACGGAAGGCTCTGCATGTGGAAGAGCGCTTTCCACAGGTGAAGGAATGTCAGGGTCGCAAATGAGAGGTGATGATGGTGAGTGAGGAAGAGCCAGTGTGGAAACTGAGCCAGGGAGGGGAGCCAGCTTCAGGGCTGGACGGATGTGAAAATTCCAATCTCAGCAACTCCGCTGGTTCACCAGCTGAGGACACTTGGGCAAATTATTTCACCTTCGAGTCATTTCCGTCACTTGAAAAATGGGCTGTTATAAGGATTAAAAGCATGAATATATATAAAGCATTTAGTAGAGTGGCTTGGTGCATAACAAATATTCAGTAGCTGTTAATAACTCTTATTACTACTATTACTACTACTATGGATATTATCATGGAGGGTGGGGGAAGGGGTTAGCGGAACTCTTTCCGGGACGATCTGAAACCAGCCTCTTCCTTCTCCTTTTTACTTTAAGCCTGAGTTGTGACAGCCCCAGAAACCATTCCCCACCCTTCCTTGAGGAGTGAACCAGGGACACAGCTCCATGGAAGGTCTGCACCCTACCCCAGAGGTGAGTTCTGGCACAGCCTAGCTCAGGAGTCCTCCTGCTTTCCCAGACCAGGAAAAGAAGACTGAGGAGCACAGTGACACCGACCTGGGCACCACCCTGGGCCTGTCCCTTCTCTGCCCCTGTTCACACAATGCCTAAGTCTAATTTGGTTCCGGAATGTCTTTCCATCTTGTGTGCCAATTCTAATGAGTGGATAATGGCTGCCTGTAGGACTGCATTTAGAAGGAACTTAAGGTTTAGAAGGAAAGAGAGCAGTGGTTGATTAGTCATGTCTGACAGGTACAGGACAAGAGGGTGACAGCATGCATGCCAACTATTTGCCACACGTGAACTAGAAAAGTCCTAACCTTGCCTCCCTCAAACAAGCGATAGTTGTCAGGCAGGGTAACTGAAAGCCAAGAGGGAAAGGGATGTGTCCAAGGTCACACAGCTTGAAATGGCAGGGCTGGGATTCAAACCCAGGCTCCTCTGGCTTTCTGAGGATGCTTCCTGCTAGGATTGTCATTTCCTTCCTCTTGACCAGAAGAGGAGGTGTCCAGGCCAAAACCCATTGTCTGGGAGAACAGAAGCGTCTATCCAACCAGGAGTGTGCCTGTGCTTGGTCCCCTCCCTCTGAGACCTCCCACATGACTTTGCAAACCCTAGAGACAGATGGTTCCACTGAAAACAAATATATACAGCAAGGTCCCCTGAGGGCTTGTATCCAGACAAAAAAATTGAATCCAGATGCTAATCTGATTGGGCAGGAAGGCATGAGACCTAAATTTGGGTCTCACCGCCTCTTTCTGGCTGTGTGACCTTGAGAAAGTTACTCAGTTTCTCTGAGCTTTAGTTTTCATCTCTATAAAATGGAGAGGACAACAAGTTAAATATAATAAGGTCCTTAAAAGTGATTTGCTCAGTTCCTGACACAGAGTAAGACCTTAAATGTTAGTTGGAAGGATAAGGTCAAGGGGAAAAATGAAAACTCACAGCATTTTCACAAAAACTACTCAGGTGATTAAGGCAAGGCTCAAATGAGCTTTTGAGAGGAACTTGTTTATCTTTGATATCCTGATAGGCTAACTGAAGCTGAAATATGAATTACTATATTTGATCATTTCAAAATAAGCAACCACACTCTTCTAGGGAAATAGGGTGTGTCATTCATGTCACAAAGAAGGAAGCATCCTTGAGCGGGTGGATTGGCAATGAATGGTAGGGGATGAGTGTGTATATTTCCCACTTTCAGGCCGAGTGATTTTGTGCCTCAGTCTCCTCATCTGTAATGGGATAATTGCACTTGCCACACAGGGCAGCCGTTAGACCAACTGAACAGTTCCAGGACAGGCACTGAGTACCACATGGCATGTGGCATGGCAACGTTAGCGGTGGTGTGTGGAGGTGGGAGGGGGGTGCTCGCTTAATGAGGCAGAGGAAACAGAGCAGCTATACAGGTGCTAAGAAGGAGTGAAGGAGGGGAGGGGGGTCTCAGAGTCAGCTGACACACTTTCCACCCAGAATGGTGGCAGATGAGTACGTTATTAACTCCTGTATGTTAAGAGGCCAGTAAGTCAAAGTGGGAACAGGTGGAGTAGAAAGAGACAAATGATACTCAGAGAGGCCAAGCCTGACACAGCCAGCTTAGAGGATTATAGGACATCGAACTGACAACCTCAACTTGAGGTCTGGGAGAGTGCCCACCCTGCTGTTCTGTAGACAAAGTAAAAGGTGGATCAGAGAAGGCAAGAGCTTGACTTCACAAAAAGTCACATGGCAGATCCTTTTAAAAGTGAGATTTACGGGGACTCCCCTGGTGGCGCAGTGGTTAAGAAACCACCTGCCAATGGAGGTGACATGGGTTCAAGCCCTGGTCCGGGAAGATCCCACATGCCGCAGAGCAACTAAGCCCGTGCACCACAACTACTCAGCCTGTGCTCTAGAGCCCGCGAGCCACAACTACCGAGCCCGTGCGCCTAGAGCCCACGCTCCGCAACAAGAGAAGCCACCACAATGAGAGGCCCGTGCATGCAGCGAAGAGTAGCCCCCGCTCACCACAACTAGAGAAAGCCCGCATGCAACAACGAAGACCCAACGCGGCCCAAAAATAAAATTTTAAAAATTAAAAAAAAAATTTTTTTAAGTGGGATTTACGGTTTTTCAAGTAAAATCCACCTAAACACTTTTTTAAAGAACATAAAATGTTAGCTGGGCCTGGCCGGCAGCTTGCAGACCTGGCCAGCGGAAGTTCACCCACCTGAATCACAAACTGAGATCTGGGAAGATGAAGACGCTTCTCTCAAACAAGCCCTGGGTCAGTGCCTCACTACAGGGTCTCAGAGGAAATAGCCTCCCAGCCGCCATTCCCCTCTCTCCCTTCCCTGGGTCAGGGCAGGGTGACTGAGGCACCTCAGGAAGGGGTTTGGACCCAAGGTGTCCATCCCTTGAGCCTCAACTGCAAAATGGCAGGGGGTGAGGGGTAGGTGAGGTTCAAAGATGATGTGGAAAGTGCCTGGTACCCAGCGGGTGCTCACAAAATGCTACTTCCCACACAAGGTCATTCCTAGCACTCCTCTGCAGCTGCAGGGACCAGGGGCCCTGTGGCTCTGTCAGGAATCAGGGCTCCCCCTTGTTCATCTTGTACCCCGCAGAACAGTTTGCTTGTGGAGACCTTCTAGGATCTCATGCTAGGCAGCTGCCTCCAGAGCCTTCACCGTGAGCTTTAACCATGAGGTTTCATGGCCTCCTACACTGCCCTTGAGCTCAGACACGGCGATTTGGAGATCTGTGCTACAGCTGGGCTATGGCCTGCCATCAATCACCAGGCCTCGGCCCCCAGCAAAGGGGGCAGAACAGAGAGCTGTGGGTTCAGAGTGCAAGACGGTGTTTCCTGTCTGCGAAGTGACACCAATGCACAGGGCTACTGGGAGCATTAGGTGAGGTGGCAGATGTCAAGGGGGTCCCTCCCCTCAGGGGGCTGCATAATCTCTAGTCTGAAGCACCCCAGGTTGCCTGTCCCCTAGGGGGTGGGCCCCAGGCCCAGCTTCCTAAGCACTGACAGGCTGATGCTCTGTTAGCCCCCAAACTCTAGAGCCCTTAGCCTCTTCCTGGGACCAGAAAAGCAGAAAGGAAGCTCCCTCCTCCTGGCTGACATGTTTCAGAGATGCTGCCAGGCCCCGGAAGAGGGGTTGGTGTCTATGTGTCCCACATTCCTAACCTGAGCCTCCTGAGGGCTGGCCCAAGCCTCATGCACCTAGCCCAGAAACTGCAAACTCAGAAGGCAGGCAGGGAATGGCAATGAAGCAAATGGGCTGGGTGCGAGAGCAGGGCACAGTGGGGACTGCGGTCAAGTGGGTGGAGCAGCTGCTAATCAGCTCCAGTCATGGTGGCCAGGCAGGGATGCAGCCCAGAGTGGCCACATCTTTTGATCTTTTGAGAGAAGCCAGAAACCCTTATTTTTATGTAAAATGCAATCACCAGCAATGAAATCAACGTTTTAAAATCACTGCAGGAGACTTATAGACATCGAAAACAAGCTTATGGTTATCAAAGGGGAAACGTGGCGGGGAGGGATAAACCAGGAGCTTGGGATTAACACATGCACACTACTATATATAAGATAGATGACCGACGGGGACCTACTGCATAGCATAGGGAACTCTACCCAATATTCTGTGATAACCTATATGAGAAAAGAATCTAAAAAAGAATGAATATATGTATATGTATAACTGAATCATTTTGCTGTACACCTGAAACTAACACAACATTGTAAATCAACTATATTTCAATAAAATTTTAAAAAAATCACTGCGGGAGTCAACAATGCCCCCACCCCCACACTTTTCTGCCTCAGGAGGGCAGTTTGTGACTGACCTGCCATAACCTAAGTCACAAATGTTTGAGGACCAACTCAAATTAAATCAGACCCATTCCAAGTCTTAGGGATGTCCCAACCCCCCAACTCCTGCTCTTCAGGCAACTTGGTTTACAGATGAGGACACTGAGGCTCAGAAAGGGGAAGGGACTTGCCCAAGGTCACACAGGTAGTATATCAACAGTTCAAGGGCTTAAACTCTGCTCTGAGTTGCGGATCTTTTTCTACCAACTCACACCATCTGTATTCTCCCTTCAACAATTCTTTCTTTTTAAAAAATAGATATATTGGGCTTCCCTGGTGGCGCAGTGGTTGAGAGCCCGCCTGCTGATGCAGGGGACACAGGTTTGTGCCCCGGTCCGGGAAGATCCCACATGCCGCAGAGCGGCTGGGCCCGTGAGCCATGGCCGCTGAGCCTACGTGTCCGGAGCCTGTGCTCCGCAACGGGAGAGGCCACAAAAGTGAGAGGCCCGCATACCGCAAAAAAAAAAAAAAAAAAAAAAAAAAGATATATTAAGGATATGCTATGGAAATGATACACACCAAAATCAAGATAGTGGTTACTTTTAGGACAGTCATGGGTGACCCTGAGCAAGCCATTCCCCTCTCTGGACTTCAGTCTCCCTGGTCTGCAAAGCAGCCGGTTGACAGAGGCAGCCTTTAAATGCCTTCCAGCTCTGAGGAATCTATGAGGTCTCTTCTCTGGCCAGTACTTTGTGGCCTCAGATGAATATAAAATAGTAATAATAATAATAATGGGGAGGGCTAGTCCACGGTAGCCAGGAAGGAACACTACAATTTTAAGTGAAACTTGACTCCTGGTTACTGGAATTCAGAAAGAATGATCTTAATACCCAGGCAGTTTAACCACCATCCGACAGTTAAACAAAAACACATCTGGTTTAACTTCATTTTCCTCATCTCCTCCCCCCCCACCCCCTATCCTCATCTCAAATTTTACCTCTTAATTTGAGAAGTCAAATTAAATGCAAACAATTGATTTCATGCCACAGTGAGGTTGAGAATTTCAGCATGGAAAACTTTAAGCATGAAGTTTTTCTGGGAGTAATTAGTAAATGTTGGGGGGTGGTATGAGGGGGGTGGAAAAATATGGAGACTATTCTTGAATGTTCTTTGGACACTGAGCATCAGAGAAGAGTTCCTGGGGGCCTACTATGAACCCAGCACTCAGAGAGGCCAAGTGACTTGCCTCAGGTCACACAGCTAGGGATTGGAACCCAAGATGCAGATCCCAAAGCCAGCACTTTCCCTCCTGTCTAGGCCTTTGTAACCTACGTAGGGCTTTCCCTCTGGCCCTTATGGATCACCTGGTAGTGGCAAAGAAACTGTCCCATAGGAAATATTAACTTCTCAACAACAATCTCCAGCAGTGGGTCAGCCCCAGCTGAGCCATTCAATGGTGAAAAGCCATTTATGATTTTGCTGGCCCCACATATCAACTCTGCAAAGTATATATTATTAACCCATATTACAGATGATTTCCTTACCTGAGGCTCAGAGAGGGAAATAAACTTGTCTAGGGTCACACAGCAGTGCTGGGAATGAACCTCCAATCTACTGCCCACAACTGCCCTCTAAAAGTGAGGCCATCTCTAAAAACAAAACAAAAAAACACACCGCACAGCTCAGCTCCAGCCTGCTGAGGATGAGGACGACGACGTAGCACGGGAAAGCTGAGTGTGCATTCCTGTGGCCACGCGGAGATTGCTGGGTGCTGGTTCTCAGCTCAGCTTGCTCACTCTCCCCGTAATGTTCTCTTCAAGCCCTGAGTTTTGTATTAATAACTCAAGGTGAGAACTCTGAGCTACGTCACGGGATCCTACCCCTCGATTAAGAGGCCTCATCCCCAAAGATGGGTACTCGTGAAGGTCGCTAGAGTCATCACCAGGGCTCCAGCCCCAGCTCCCCAGGTAGCATCTGTGTGTCCTTGAACAAGTCACTTCCCTTCTCCAGGACTGATTCCTAGTTTGCAGGGAATGTTGGGTATGTAAGCCATGGGACAGGCAGGGCTTGAGTTTGGTTTCACCTCATTTCAAAGCTGGGACACACAGAGGCAGAAGGCACTGTGGAGATAACAGCCCCAGGCCTGTTCCCAGCAAGGACCTCCAGGCTCCTGGCCAAGGCTGAGTTTAGGATGACAGGAGGTGGCACCTGAGTGTGGGCAAGGAAGACGCCATGCCACTCCACAGCACAACCCATGAGGGAAAGGACAGGGCCTAGGCAGGGGGGTGACAGGTTTCCAGGGTTCAGGGGCAGCGACATAACCCTATGCCCAGTCTCAGGGTTGCATTTTCTGCTGAGATTAGAGCTGATTATAGACAATATTTTCTTAGGCACAGACACCAGCTAAACACTTTGCATACATTAATCATACTATTTATTGATCTCCTCAACTTAAAGGAGGAGACTGGGGCATGACAGAGAACAGAATTTGTCCCAGGTCACACAGCTAGGTTGCCTTTTCTATTAGTGAAAACCAAAGGCTGGCTGATCAGTTTTACCCGTGTTATTGCATTTTAATCTCCTTCCTTGTGAACTGCTTAATTCCAATTCTAAAGTGTCAATTTCAGAGCCTGAAAACATTTTGTTACACAAGCGTCCAGATGGCTGTTTAATTTACCCGCTGCATTCTCAGCACCTAGAACAGGGCTTGGTGCATTCACAAGTAGTTGTTAAATGAAGATAGCATTTTGTTTCTGGCCTCAGTTCAGTTTTTTTCCTCACAATAGTCTCATGAGAGAGGCATACTCCCTATTTTCCAGGTGGGGCCACAAATACAGACAGGGGCCATCACTCAAGTCTGTCTTACTCCAGGGGATGGGAAGTTAGGAAGCCATGTCCAGGAGCCTCTTCTGCTTAGGGAGTTCAGAGGCATGAAGTTCAGGAAGAAAAAAGGAGGCAAAGGGACAAGAAGAGCAGGGGCAGGGAGTGGAGTAGGTGGTGGTGGGGGGGAACAACACAGTGGGGAGGACTAAAGATTTGAAGAAGGCAGGTCTAGAGCATGGGCGGAGGTAAGCCTGAGCACCAGCAGGGCCAGAAGAGGAAAGGTCAGCCCCTCATCTCTTGGGTCACATAAAGGAAGCAGGAAGGGCTTCCCTGGTGGCGCAGTGGTTGAGAGTCTGCCTGCCGATGCAGGGGACACAGGTTCATGCCCCGGTCCGGGAAGATCCCACATGCCGTGGAGCGGCTAGGCCCGTAAGCCATGGCCGCTGAGCCTGTACGTCTGGAGCCTGTGCTCCGCAACGGAAGAGGCCACAACAGTGAGAGGCCCGCTTACCGCAAAAAAAAAAAAAAAAAAAAAAAAAAAGGAAGCAGGGAGCTAAGGTTGTAAGGTTTAGAGTCTGGGTTCACATCCTGGTCTCATATTTACATAACTTCTCCAGGCCTCAGTCTTCCTATTTGTAAACAAGATGATGCATGTGAAGTGTTGGAGTCTGGCACACAGTAGGCATTCAATAAACAGTTGCTGTCATCTTTGCTGGTGTGGGAGCCAACCCCTTGCTCACCAGGGAAGCCCGGCCCACCGGAGGAGTCTTTCTTTCCCAGGGCCCAGAGGCCCTTTCTGGCCTGAGAATTGCCCCCTTTTGATCTCCAGGGTTTTCCCCCTCCACCCTCAGGCCTTTGTAAAGCCCCCCCTCCCCCAATCCCATTACGCTTGGAAAAAGGGTCAGAAGGGACAATGTATGGGAAGGATGGGACTTTCCCTAGCTTCCCGCCCCACCATTGTTACCATGCGTTTAACACTTTCTTATCAAGACTAGGCTTGGGAACCAACCCTGAGCTATCTGCTCACCTGCACATGCCCAGAGATGGATCGCAAACTCCCTCAGCTTCCCGGGCTCCGGAGCTTTGCCCTAAGGCTGCTGTGGCCACCCCGGACTCCCAAACAGACTCCAACACGCCAGATGTCCGTTCCCCCACTCCCACCCCCCTGCGGCTCCCGGACCCAAGTGCCTCCCTCCCTCTACTGTTCCCAGCTCTGGCCCAAAGTACTTTGGAGCCCACCCAGGCAGACCAGCCCCCTCCCCGACTACTGTGGCAAGATCTAGAGATTACTAGGTGGTTGGCAGTTCTGGGTGGGCAACCTGACTCGCTTGATCTCGGACACAGGGGGTTCCGTAGAAGCCTCTCAGTCACGGAGCACCGGGAGGAGGTGCCTAGACTGAAGGTGGGGGTCTCGGGCAGCGGCCTCGGAGGTAGGAGACCCCAGGGCTGCAGCAGCGGTCGCGAGAGCAGTCCCCTTGACTCGCCGGCTCCGCGAGCGCCAAGTCTGATTTCCAGCCCGGCCCAGCGCGCCCGCCGGGAGCCTCGGATGCACGCGAGCACGGGAGCGGGACAGGTGGCTGGGGGGTTCCGAATGGGCTGCCTTGGGAGGTGTCGGGGCGCAGAGGTCCCTGCCCCGCCACTGATATCCGACCTCGCCACCGTCCCCAGGCGAGGGGAGGATGTGGGAGGGGCCGGGGAATCGACCACATCCCTGGGGCCGCAGGGATCCTGGAGCCAGCGTCGAGTCTTTACCTGCGCAGAGTTCGTGGGCGAAGGTCTGTCCTGGCACAAGTGACGAGAGGTCGGTGCGCTGGGACGGAAGGCGCGGAGTGGCGGGAGCGCGACGCTACCGGGGCTAACTCCCCCGCGGGCTTATAAAGGCGACCACGGGGCCCGAGCGCGGCCGGGGCAGCCCTCCCCTGCTCCCGACCCCGCCCCCGGCCGGGGCCCCGGCCCTCTCCGCCCCCGCCCCGCCCCCGGCCCCGGCTGGAGCGATGCCCGCCGGTCCGCAGCGTGGCCAGGGCGCCCCCTGCCGGGGAGTGGGGCACCCTCCCCCTTCCCGCGCCCTGGCTCGGCTCGGGTCCCGCGTGGGGTTGGGGAGGGCTGGGGTGCCACTGTCTCCGTGTTCTCCTGCTCTTTCCGCCTCCGCGCTTCTCTCTCTGTCTCTCTCTCTGTCTCTCTGTCTCTCTGTCTCTGTCTCTCTGTCTCTCTCTCTGTCTGTCTCTCTCTCTCTGTGTCTCTCTCTCTCTCTCTGTCTCTCTCTCCCTGTCTCTCTGTCTCTCTCTGTCTCTGTCTCTCTGTCTCTCTCTGTCTCTCTGTCTCTCTGTCTCTCTCTGTCTGTCTCTCTCTCTCTACTTTCTCTCCACGAGCTCCAGCTCTGATTCCGTCTCTGTGCACGACTCTTTGGGGTTGTCTTTAGCTTTGGATCCAACTTCCTTCTGTGTCTCTTTGTGGCTGTCTTTCTCGTGCCCTCTGTCTTGTCTGGCCCTTTCTGTGTGTCTGCCTCTGTGTCTGACAACCTGTCTCTATTTGGGTCTCTGTCTCTACCCATCTCTGTCCACGAGTCTGTCTCTCCATCTCTGTGCACCTGTGTCTCTGACTCTCCTCACTGTCCCCTCTCGCCTTCCCACTCCAACCAGACCACTAGCCTGTCTCTCTCTCCCCTGCCCTTGGGCTGAGTCTTTTCCTAGGGGCTGAGGAAGCAGAGGGAGACCTAGAAGGGGGTGGCTTCGGGGAGGGGAGCCTCCCCTAGACAGGGCCAACTCTCCTAGACAGGGACTGTTCCCTCTTTCTCCTTAGAGCCAGCTAGGGTTCCTGCAGACTGCATCCCAGCCAGATCCTGAGAACCTGTCTCCTGGGTGACCAGAGGAGGAAGCCAACACGCCCCATGCAGTAGAAACAGACAGCCCAGGTTCAAGACTCCACCCTGGTGACCTTGGGCAAATCATTTGAGCCCTGTGGCATGGCCGGCCCCTTAATAGGCAGACATGATCTCCCCTGGCTTCCCTTATCACATGCTGAGAGGCAGATTAATATGAGACAGGGTTGAAAAGTGCACAGGAAACTCTAAAGTTCTAGATAAAGGGGGTTGGAGCTGGGACTGGAGGGGATTGAGGCCAGAGCAGAGCAGAGAAGGTGTCAGCACCAGCAGAACCAATACCAGCCCAGAATTCTCTCTCTTACCTACTCCATGCCAGCTCAGAGCAAGGCATCTTGCATACTTTATCTCCCAACAACCCCATTTTAGGGAGGAGAAAACAGAGGTCCAGAGAGAACATGCAGGCGGCTTGTCAGTATAATTGGAACAAGAGCTGGGGCCTGGCACCAGAAACCAAGAATGTATTTATTTTTCTTTTTTCTTGTATTTTTAGCAACTGATACTGCTTCTTTATTTACAGGAGTGATATGAAGTTTCTTTTTTGACATAAATTTATGTTTTTAGAAAGTGAAGCAAAACATTCATTAAATATTATTTATTTATGTATTCAGTGGGTTAGATTATTATGGCAAAAATCATGGAGGTGGTAAATGACTCAAGTTTGGGAAACAACACTTTTGCATAAGAAATTGTGGGTGAAAGCATCCAGGACGTGGGAGGGGTTCTGTAATTGCTCACAAACTCCAAGGAAGGATTCAGGGATACGAAGAGGCTTGAGATGGTGTCATCCTCAGTGAGCCAGGGGTAAATCCCCAGGTATGGGAGGTCTGCCTGTCCCAGCCTGAACAGAGGCTGGGGGGCTGAGGCAACAGGGAGTTGGAAGGACCCCATTTCACCAATCTTGGGCCCCCATGCCTGCCCCTGACTTCTGAGCTCCCCAAGGCTGGGGGGGATGGACACTTCTGGTTGCACCACGTGGCCAGCATTGGGCCTCCTGTGTGTCGATGGTTTTTCCCCAGGTACCACCTTGGGAGTCCAGGGATTGGTTATGAGCAAGACGGACCACTACCTTGCCAGTCCTGCTACCTTCCTCCCTCACTCTCCCTACCCTGCTCCTGGGCTCTGTGCCCCAAGAATTCACCTGAGGTGGAGTCACCCAGCAGCCATTGCCTCCCCTGTTCCCTGGATGCCACCCCTCCTGGTGCTGTCAACACAGCAGGAAGGAGGCCCGAACTGGAAACCAGGAGCCCCATCTTCCAGCTCTGCTTCCTGGGTGAGCTGAGCAATCTCTTTCCCTGTCCAGGCCTCGATTTCCTCTGGCTGGCTGGACTGGACAATCTCTAGAATTCCAGGATTCCTGGACCACTCAGCTGTGAGAACACAGTTCATTATATTAGGTTTCTCTGCATCTACACATACCGTGTCTCTGGGGATTTGTTTCCTTCTTGAAAAAATAAGCAAATTGGACTGCGTGACCTCCAAGCTCCCTTTATTCTAAGAGCTGATGATCTTATTTGATTCTTACAACAGTTTTTTAAGGTGGACAGGGAAGGCATTTATAACCCTCATTAGAGATGAGGAAACCGAAGGCCAGAGATGTTAGTTACCTAATGGTCAGGGTCAGAGCTGGGGCTTTTCCTACTCATTCATTCACTCCATGTTTATTAAATGCATGCCATGAGCCCCCTGCCTTGAGCAAGGTCTGAAGCTCACCAGGCATCAGAAACTGAGTTAGAGGTGAAAAGACCCAGGAGCTCAGAGTTTTCTCATTTCCACTAATCCTGGGGAGGTTCCTACAGGCATAAAGGCTGAGATGGAGATCACAGGGATGTCAGGTCCTCAGGGTGAAGGATGAAGGAGAAAGGATGGAGAGAGAAGAACAAAACTCCAAGGCCTATTTATGGGTGGCATCGAGGAGTCAGCTGTGACCCAGCGCTGGAGGATGGAGCGCCTGAAATCTAGGGAGATATTTAAAGAGGAGGGAGTCTGGAAACCCTTTGTCTGTTTTTAGCCTTGGATTTGAGGGATCATTTTATCTTAAGCTTAAGCATAACCAAAGGTTCAATGATTTGACTCCCAGAGTCACCTCCAGCCTCTCCTTCAACTCAATAAAACAAGGACCCAAAAGCCTGAGATGGAAGGAACTAAGGGTGGTACTGCCCAGCGTTACTGAACGCTGACCTCATGTGAGGCTCTGACCTAATATGAGGCTTTGTACGTATTAATCCAGCTAACCCTCACAACAACTTTTATTCCCACTTTACAGATGAGGAAACTGAGGCATATACGAGCTGTCATTTGCAGAAGTGCCCGCCAGCCTGGTGCAAAGCTCTTCACAGGCGAGATCTCATTGGCTCCTCCCTGCAACACCGAGGCAGCATCATTAATGTCATCCTCGCTTTTCTTTTCTTTTTTTTTATTAATTTATTTATTTCATTTTTGGCTGCGTTGGGTCTTTGTTGCTGTATGCAGGCTTTCTCTAGTTGTGGCAAGCAGGGGCTACTCTTCTTGTGGTGCACGGGCTTCTCATTGCAGTGGTTTCTCTTCTTGCGGAGCACGGGCTCTAGGCACGCAGGCTTCCATAGTTGTGGCGCGTGGGCTCAATAGTTGTGGCTCACGGGCTGTAGAGCGCACGCTCAGTAGTTGTGGCGCATGGGCTTAGTTGCTCCTTGGCATGTGGGATCTTCCTGGACCAGGGCTCGATCCCCTGTCCCCTGCATTGGCAGGTGGATCCTTAACCACTGTGCCACCAGGGAAGCCCTCATCCTCGCTTTTCAAATGAGAAAGCTCTCGGCTCAGAGAGACTTAACAACTTTATTCACTCAACAAATATCTATTGGATGCCTGCTCAGTGGCAGGCACCGTGCTAGGATCCGGGGACACAAGTGAACAAGATAAAGATTTCTGTCCTCATGGAACTGACATTCTAGTTAAGGAAGACAGATAAACAATAAACATTATAATTAAGTAAATTATATAGTAAATGAGAAGATGTTAAGGGAATGAGTAAAGAACGAGCACAGATACAGGGGGAGGAGGAGTGCCAAGGGGGCCAGATGGTGGCATTAAATAGAGTGTTCAGGGGAGAGAAGATGGGATCAGAGCGAAGATGGAAGCCGAGAGAGGGCCTGCCTGAGACCACCCAGACAGTCAGGGAAGAACCCAGGCCGCCCATGGCTAAAGCCTGTGCTTTGAGCAGTATACAACATGCTCTCCCAGGACCAGCTCTAACCCCCAAGCCTCTTCCCAGCTTCCCAGCCCTGGCTGCAGCCCCAGGCCTAGACTTACCCACCCGCCCCAGTCCTGCCCTGGTCCCTGTGCTGTCCCGTCTTGAGGCTTGCCCTCGCTCAGCCATCGTCTTCTCTCTCTTAGGCCAATCTCTCAGGCAGTATTAACTCAAGCACACTTCCAGCCCCATCTGTAGTCCCAGGCCCCCCCCTCCACCCACCCCCACCCCCCCGCAGTCAGCTCAGTGCTCAGGCCGAGACCGGAGGGTGTCCTCCAGCCCCGGCTGCAATTAAAGGAAGTCTTCCTCACAAAGGCCTGGGCAGCCCACCCCGTGAGAAAACCCCATTGTCCGAGGAACAGTGTCCCCATTTTGCCCTTTATTTCTAAAGGGACTTGTGAGCAGGCTTCAAGCTCCAAGAGGGAGTATGTTGCTTCCTCTTCTCAGCCCTGGAGAAGGCTGCAGGCCAAAAGGAAGGGTCAAGGCTGTCTGCTGGGGGCTGGATTCCAGAGGTCAGGGCAGATTCAGGCAGGCCCAGCCATAGCAGTTCCATGGCATTTCCAGAATGAAGGCAGGAAGGAAGCCATTCTGAATAAGCAGAAAGAGAGTTTGGCCATACGCAGGACGGCGGAGAGATCTCCTCCACCCTCGCCCCCCTCTCCCCCATGCATATAATGGCTTTTATCATCACTGATAAAACCTTCCTGAAGATCCACCCATCCTCCTGGCTGTGCATCAGTCTGTCCATCCATTTCCCTGTCTTCGATGGACACTCCTGAGATGGGCCTTGGAGATGCTCTCCCTGGGGGCTGTACCACTTTAGCATCCCACTTCCTGTTAGATGCAAATTTGGGGACCCAAGAATACTTTAGGCCTTGGGCAATGGCAGGCTGATAATGGGCAGATTGGGGATTACTTTAGCAATGTTCTAAAAGGCTCAGTAGGTGTCTGACCTATTTGCTTTTAGCCAAATACATGGAGACCTTGCCACTTATCTGTGTCTAGGACATGACCTGGGGATATTCATCTCCTGACGACTAACCTTGGGCTCAGTGCACGCCCCTGCCCTTGGTTTAATGGATGGCTTCTTCCTTGACGTGTCAGAGCCATAGCAGGTGTGGAGAGATATTGCTAATTGACCTCTTGTCCAGAGTCTGCACCCCAGCAGAAGCGTGAGAGGAGGAGTTGGGTCTCCTTGTCAAACAAAGAATGCTTGGGAATTCCCTGGTGGTCCAGTGGCTAGGACTCAGCACTTTCACTGCTGCGCCCCGAGTTCAATCCGTGGCTGGGGAACGAAGATCCCGCAAGTCGCTTGGCGCAGCCAAAAAAAAAAAAAAAAAATCATCTCAGACAAAGAATGCTTAACGGGATGAGTTTGGGAAGGACCTGAGGGGTCTTCAGCTTTATCTCCTGCCAAGTCCCCCGCCTCCTGCCTCTGCTTACACTAAATATAGCTGGGCATGGAGAATTCAGCTCTTTGGCTGTGATCCTGGACTCACTGTTAACTTGGATCACAGACCTCAGGTCTAAAGTGTCTAGTTCTTCTTTATCTTCTTTCAAACAGGCCAGTTTCAAAGGAACCACGCACGTCTCTTGTAGGAATTTACTAAAGACTACAAGACATGAACAACCTCCAAAATCCTGAAATTTTCCCACAAGTCTCACAAAAGAGCAGCCTTGGAGGTACCTTGGTTTGAATTCCAAGATTCCGACTACAGCCTAACTGACTTCTTCACCACCAGCTCTTTGAGAATTGCCAACCTCCCAGGCAGAAGCCCTGGCTCCGCCTACACCATACCTCCCTCCTCAGCCCCACAAGTTCTGCACCACAGGGTCTATTATTTGCCCTATCCCACTTCAGGTCCCTGTTTCCTCATAGTTAGGAAGTTGTAAATAACAAAATCTAACTTCGCAAACCGGTTTTGAAAATAAAGGAAATTTACTGGCTTGTGAAACAGAAAAGTCTACCTTCAGGAGAGGCTTCTTTCCCCAGTGGTTCAGTGATGTAATCAGGACCTGGTTTCCCTCTCTTTCCATTTCTCAGCTCCTTTTCCTCTCTTTTGGCCCCAATTTCACACAGGTGGAGGTTCCCAGGTGACATATGGATGTGTGTCACCTATAATATATCAAAAACGTGGAAATCTGTTTCCCCAGACAAACACAAGCCTTGGAATTAAGTCTCGTGCACCAAACCTCCATCACGGATTCCCTAATCCAGTCACCACAATGATTGATTTAAGCCGATCCAGGCCCACCTGTGGAGATGGGATAAGGTTTCCACCTACCCAGTCTGCTCCAAAAGGAGAAGAGGGAAGTGGGTGTGGGAGAGGCAACTCACAAATGTCCCCCACACATGACTCTAGGACCTGGACAAGTACTCACACTCTACATTTATGGGCTCTGTACTTGCCAAAGCACTTTGAAGTAAATAATAATAAAAATATTTTATATGTGTAAAGTAAGATATATATATATATATATATATATATATATATATATATATATATTTCTTTTTTTTTAGCGGTACACAGGCCTCTCACTGTTGTGGCCTCTCCCGCTGCGGAGCACAGACTCAGACGCGCAGACTCAGCAGCCATGGCTCTCGGGCCCAGCCGCTCCGCGGCATGTGGGATCTTCCCGGACCAGGGCACGAACCCGTGCCCCCTGCATCGGCAGGCGGACTCTCAACCACTGCACCACCAGGGAAGCCCGTAAGATATATTTTTAAATACATAAATCATCTATGTTCATGTCAGAAAGTTTGAATCCAAAAAATAAAAAGTAAATTAAAATACCCTGTAGTCTCATCACACAGGGATATCCAATTTAACACCTTGGTATTTATCTTTCCCAATTTAAAAGCAAAACAAAACTCTAAGAATGCGATCGTAGGATACATATGAAACAAAAAAGTCTACATTTAGGTGAGGCTTTTCCCAGTGGCTCAGTGATGTAATCAGGACATGGTTTCTCTCACTTATTGAGGAAAGCACAAAGGCCCCCACTTTTCTCACTTAATACATAAACATTTTCCCATTAACCTATTTTCTCCTCTGGGTAGGGGTTATTATAACCCCCATTTTACAGATAACAAATCCAAGGCTTGGAGATCAAGTTAGGAGCAGGCAGCCAGGGTGCAATTCCCAGCCCAGGCCCCTCACCATGGTGGCTTCAAGTGGGAGAGAGGATGCGCTGCTGGTCATTCAGGAAGTGCCCAGAAGCAATTCTGGAAGGTGAGAGTGACCACGTGCTGCACCTCCCGAACAGTCTTGTCCCCTTTCCAGCCTCCTTCGAGGTGGTTCCAGAGGTCTCTGGGCACTCAGAGGAAGGAAGACCAATGGGTTTAATGTTTACCACCCCAAAGTGCAGTGTCATGGAAACCCAGGGACTCTGGACTCTCCCTCTACTTCTGGGGGTGGGGTAGGCAGGGCAGGGGGCAGAGGGCAAGCACTCCCCCTCAGAGGCCAACTCCTCCAGCTTGAGTTTTCTGTGTGGGTGCAGGGCTGGAATAAGCATGTGATGCGGGGGCAGCTCAGAAGGCCTGAGTCCCCACCTCCCAGCAGTCTCAAATGAAAAGGCTGTTATAATGGACAGTGGCCCAGACTCTGAAGCCAGATGACCTGCAGTCAGATCTGGCTCCACTAGCTGTGTGACCTTGAGCAAGTGAACCTATCTGTGCTCAGTTTCTTCAGCTGTGAAATGGGAATAATAATACATACCCCTACAGAGTTGTTGAGGGGTTTAAATAAGATAATCTATATTAAACCCCTTGGGAGAGTGTGTGGCATATAATAAGCATTCAATAAATATCAGCTATTATTATTATTATTTTATTAAATATATGTGTTAATGAGTATTCTAGTTGCAGGCAATAGAAAACCACTCCTGCTGGACTAACAGAAAAGAGGAATTTATTTATTTATTTATTTATTTATTTGCGGTACGCGGGCCTGTCACTGTTGTGGCCTCTCCCGTTGCGGAGCACAGGCTCCAGACGCACAGGCTCAGCGGCCATGGCTCATGGGCCCAGCCCACCTCCGCGGCATGTGGATCTTCCCGGACCGGGGCATGAACCCATGTCACCTGCATCGGCAGGCGGACTCTCAACCACTGTGCCACCAGGGAAGCCCCAAAGAGGAATTTATTAAAGGGAAGATTGTCATGAAGGTAGGCAGCCAGGGTTCCAGAAGCGACTGGAAGCAGGGATTTTTTTTTTTTTTTTTTTTTTTTGGCTGGGGGAAACATTCAAAAGCCTTTGTATTCAATTCTTTTTTTAATTGAGATATAGATGATGTACAATATTATATAAGTTTTAGGTGTACAGCATAGTGGTTCACAATTTTTGATGTTTTACTGCATTTATATTATTGTAAAATATTGGCTAAATTCTGTGTGCTGTACAATATAACCTTGTAGCTTATTTATTTTATACATAGTAGTTTGTACCTTTTAATCCACTACCCCTATCTTACCCCTCCCTGTTTTCCTCTCCCCACTGGTAACCACTAGCTTGTTCTTTATGTGTGTGAGTCTGTTTCTTTTTTTGTTATATGCATTAGTTTGTTTTATCTTTTAGATTCCACATGTAAGAGATATCAAACAGTATTTGTCTTCTCTGTCTGACTTGTTTCACCTGGCATAATACCTTCCAAGTCCATCCATGTTGTTGCAAATGGCAAATTTTCATTCTTTTTTATGGCTGAGTAGTATTCCATTGTATATATATGTACCACATCTTTATCCATTCGTCTGTCGATGGACACTTAGGTTGCTTCCATATCTTGGCTATCATAAATAGTGCTGCTATAAACATTGGGTGCATGTATCTTTTTGAATTAGTGTTTTCATTATTTTTCAGCTATACACTCAGGAGTGGAATTGCTGGTCATATGGTAGTTCTGTTTTTAGTTTTTTGAGAAACCTCCATACGTTTTCCACAGTGACTAGAAGCAGGGATTTGATCAGTCACCAATTCAGACCATTTTCAAACTTAGTTTCTTCTCTCTGTACCTGCTTCACTCTGCCCTCCCTGCAGACCCACTTTCTCTTCTTGCCAGTCGTTGCGGCAGGACCTGGCCCCCCAGGGCTATCTGGCAAGTGCACTGAGTCATTGCAGTGCCAGCGCCCAGGAGAGAAAATTGGATAGTCCCGTCTGGGTCACATGTCTACTCCTGGTCCAGTCAACTATGGATGGGGTCGGGGTCATGCAGTGCCAACATGGCAGCTCTTAAAGAATTGGGGACTGGCCTGTGAAGGGGTCTGTACACTCAGATGATGAGAGGCTATCATCCCACTTCCTTCTGTTACAAACCACGTTTGCTCCTTGGTTCTCAAATTGAGAGAACAAACTCTCATTCCCACTCGACCACACTTACTTAGAGGGCCTGCTTGCAGCATCCCTCATCCCAGGGGAAACCCTACCACAGCATCTGTTACTCTAGGTAGCCACCACAACACACCCCTTCACACACACACACACACACACACACACACACACACCCATCTGGACGTAGCTGATCAGCTCAGGTTCAGCCAATCCCTAGACTTGTCCCCTGACTCCACAATCAATCAGAATCTGAACCAAGAAGCACTAATGGGAGGGCAGTTGTTGACCACGAGAAAGGGAAGGCCAGGTTCTCCTGGGTGCCAGGGGCCATGTGGAGCTATGTGGAATCTGAGCAAGTGGAGTGTGTCCGCTGGATGAGAGGAGAAGGGAGCAGTTGCTCAGAAAGAAACTGAGGTAAGAGAGACCTGCAGCCCAAGGCACTGGGCGGGTAGCTTCAGTCTCCAACTCTCCAGTTCGCATGTCCAGCACCAGAGGGACCTGGCTGCGTTTAGCTTTTCTGGGCCCATGGAGCTCCCTGGAAATTCCCATATGGCCTCACAATGCCCTCCACCCAAGGTTTTGTTTCATGTCACCAAACGTGCCCTGCCCAGAAAAAATTCACTTTCTTATTTCTCCCTAAAACAAATAATCCAACTTCCTTATTTCTCCGAGGAGAGAAGACGCCACAACCAACCCACCCCCTTATTTCTCCTACTTAAAGCCCCATGGACATGTGTGTATAGAGCGTGTACCAGAAACACCCATTTAAGGACACTTAGAACAATGGTTGGTGCCACAATACTCTCCTTGTCCCGACGCCACCTGACCTCCCCCAGTAGAGAGGGGACAGAAAGCAACTTTGCCAAAATGGCCAGTAGAAACAATCGTTAGGACTGCCAACTCCAGATTGTGGACATGGCATCCCTGGGGGCAGAAGGGGAAGATCCCCAGTGTGCACGGCCCTTCTCCATGCCTCAGAGCTGGGCTGGTCATGGCACGTCAAAGTGGGGCCAGAGTAGGACTTTGAGGAAAATATCTCCTCCGAAGCACCACTCTCAGTGCTTCTGCACTTAATTAGATGCAGAAGTTGTTTGTACACTAAGCAACCATTCACTGGGAGGGAGGTGGGTTAGAATCTGCCATGGATGCCACCTCTCTCTCTCTCTTTTTAATATATATTTTATTTATTTATTTATTTTTGGCTGCATTGGGTCTTCGTTGCTGCGCATGGACTTTAGGTGCGGCGAGCAGGGGCTACTCTTCGTTGTGGTGCGTAGGCTTCTCATTGCAGTGGCTTCTCTTGTTGTGGAACACGGGGTCTAGGCATGCGGGCTTCAGCAGTTGTGGCACACGGGCTCAGTAGTTGTGGCTCACAGGCTCTAGAGCGCAGGCTCAGTAGTTGTGGCCCACGGGCTTAGTTGCTCTGCGGCATGTGGGATCTTGCCGGACCAGGGATCGAACCCGTGGTTAAGAATCCGCCCGTGGCAGGCAGATTCTTAACCACTGCAATACTGGAAGTCCCTAGAGGCCACCTCTCTCCCCACCACGTTCCCACCACGGGTAAGTAGCTCAACTAAGACCTGGTTCCAACTTCCTCTCTCCTGCAGCAAATCAGAAGATTTATTTGAATTCAGCGATGATTTTTTTTTTTGAGCCCATGGTGTGCTAGGACCTGCCCATGACTAAATTACACACATGATAATTCCTCCTTGGCACAGACACTGTTAACACCGAAATCTTATTTCCTTATTTATAAAATGACAAGGTTGGACAAGGTATGGTCTTAGGCCCCGACTTGCTCTGATGGTCCAGAAATGAGGTATCTCATTGCTACCGTGTGTTATGACAGTGGATAGTAGACTGTTTTATTCTTTATTCTTGGGCCATTTTCTACACCTGTTTCCTGATCTCTTGGTGTCCCCAACACAGAGAGTCTGTGTGGAGTAAACTGATAATTGCTTGCTGAGAATCCAGCTAGTGCCTGTGAGATGAGACAGGTTTGGCTGGCTAAAAGCCTGATGTCAGACTGACGGCACAGAGTGATCCTGACAGGTGACATGGCAACATCCTGAGCCTAGGTGCAGCGGCAGTCCCTGGGCTGGGCCGGGTCACACTCCCACCTCATCTTGCTCCACACCCACCCTCCCTTAAGCAGCTAGTGGTTAGGTGAAAAAAATGTGGCCAGGGTGCCAGAAAAGTGAAAGAAACACCCCCAGTCCAAACAATACCCGAGAACAGAAGTTCATTTCAACAATCCTATTCAAATTCTGCCATCAGTAAGTGTAAAATATGGAAATATAAGCTAATTTTAACTTTGGCCTATGTGTTAGGTGTTTGTGGTTTAATGTTATTTATATTTCAAATTACACGGGAAGAAGGTAGTAAGGGGCACCACAGTGCTCAGACAACTAAAGGTCTAAAGCGGGCCCTGGTGCTGGAATTCGGGTCCGCAACCTTGGAACCAGTGGCCCCAAATCATCGCTTTTCTCTTTCTCTGGGTGGACGGCCCTGTCTGTTTTCTTATCACCATCTCTTAAAATATCTTAAGACCGTAGTTGCAAAACAACGCTCAACTCACCCAAACAACACTTAACTAGTTGAATCCAAGTGGCTTTGTTTATATTAACTTTTTTTCCCAGGAGGAGGGGTTGGAGGGAGGAAAACAGTCCCTGCAGAAATGAATACCAAGGTTGTTAATTGCTCTTTATCCCAAGCAGGTTGAGTTGATCCCAGACCGA
The DNA here is from genome assembly GCF_003676395.1 of Aethalodelphis obliquidens. NCBI lineage: Eukaryota > Metazoa > Chordata > Mammalia > Artiodactyla > Delphinidae > Aethalodelphis > Aethalodelphis obliquidens. The sequence goes on from NW_020837953.1 coordinate 36,350,583, forward strand.
AAGGAAAATCCTCCATTCTCTGGAGTATTTTGGAAATAGGTGGGACAGGGATTCCACGGGACAGTCAAGAGTCTGTGGGGCTGGGTGGAGACAGTTTGTTTCCTTTTGCTTACCTCCAGGTGGCTGTTGGCCTGTGTGGGTCACCACCTGTGCTATTACTGGTTGATACGCTTCTTCAAGTGGGTGCACGTTTACAGTTTTCTAAATTCCAATAGATTCATTTTAGAATTAAATCACTATTTCAAATGGGAAACCAATTTCATTTGCCATAATTAGAAGCTAACCATGACCATAGATTCAATGAATTCTAGTTTGAATCTGTTGCCTGCCAAGGGCTTTTAACAAGTGGTGGGGAGGTGGTGATGATGTATTGGCCCAGGGAGAGTGAAATAAAATTGAAAAAGGAAAGCTTTCTCAATTTGTGATTTGAGGTTATTCAAGATTACATCTGGATACCACCCCAGATGTGATTATGGGTCATTTTTTTTTAACATCTTTATTGGAGTATAATTGCTTTACAACGGTGTGTTAGTTTCTGCTATGTAACAAAGTGAATCAGTTATACATATACATATATCCCCATAGCTCTTCCCTCTTGCATCTCCCTCCCTCCCTGGGTCATTTTTATGAGGCTGTGAGCTCCCTGGGAGAGAGAGGTGGGTTGATGTCCTTGTTAGCAGAATGTCTTACGTATATTGAGTGCACGGTAAATATGTCTACGTGTTGGGTGCCCTGAGCACGAGGGCAGCCTGCCAGGGCTGTGACAGCCCAGGGGCCAGGTCCTCCCTCAGACTTCTAACTTGGTGAGAGGTGGAAGAGCCTATGGGTAGGAGTGGGGGATGGAGCTTCACGATCTTGAACTGCCACTAGGTCCCAGGGTCTTACAAGCAGGGCAGGGCTGGGGTGAAAGTTCCCCACTTGCCTCACCCTGGTGTGACCCAAAAGGGTCTGGAGAGCTGGGTGAGGCAGACCTCTTTTCTGGGAGAACAACGCCCCAACACAATCCATGAATTGGCCTTTTGGTATTTGTAATTCTTAAAAGAACAATAATTTGTTGCCACTTTTCCTGTGGCCTCCAGCCAATGTTTGCTTTCTGCCTATTTTCAGCTTTCGCTGCTAATTTGAGGCAAATTGCCAAGTGTTTGAATAGGATGGAGTTACATTCCCAGCTTGGGAATTTTATCTCTTCCCCCACCACCCAGGAGCGGGGGAGGTGTTTTGGAACTTGAAATTCAACTTTGGCAATTATATTTCATCTTTTCAAATTTCCGAGCCCTGGGGGCTTCAGAACCAATCTTGACCTCTTTGTTTTGATACCTAGTTCCTGCCTTGGGTAGAGTATCAGCCCCGAGGCCCCCAGCCTGGAGGCTCTGGGTCCCCCTCAGCAGAGGGCCTTTGCTTACTGAACACCTACTGTGTACCAGGCACTGTGCACTGTCAGCCGGGTGGCTACTGCCAGGATATTCTTGTGCTCTTAGGAAACAGTTTCTTGGCTTCGTTCTCGCTGGCTCTGTCGTCCATCTGAGGTGTGAAGTTGATTCCAGAATGCCCAGACAAGAATGCTCCCAGATCTTAAGCAATGGAGCATTTCTAACTACCACCTCCACTCCCCACCCCACCCCTACACGCCAGCTGGAAATTTCCTCAGGCGCAGCAGGTGTTCAGAATAGCATTACCACCCATCCCCACCTCATCCTGCCATCTGGCCATAACCAGTCCCTTTACCTCGCAGAACCTTGGCTTCTTCAGCTCAGAATGGTCTCCCGACCCCTCAGGTCTGTTCCCCACTAGGAGTTCCTACCTCACTGGCGTTGCCTTTTATCCATGGCTCACACCAGTGTCCTCCCTGGCTCTCCCTCCTTATGTCCAGACCATCTCCAAATCCTGTTTGTTTTACCTGATAAATCCCTAAATATTTCTGACCACTCCCCTTCATGCCCACCACCACCATCCTGCTCCAGGAAACCAGTTCCTCACCAAGATGAGTGCAGGTCCTCCCCATGGTCTCAGGATGTGACACTGCTCTCTCTTCTCAGGGCAGATCTGATCATATCATGTTCCTGTGCTAAAGACCTGATTTCTAACTACGGCTGCCTGAGGTCTTGTGAGGTCTGGGCCTCACCACCTTCAGCCACATCTGGTCCTTGCTGTAGCTACCTGGGCCTTCCTTTGGTTCCTTGAATGCACCATGCTCTTGCCTGCCACAGGGCATTTGCACATCCTGTTTCTTCTTCCTGGAAAGCCATCCTTTACTCCCCCAAAGCCTTGCTTCATTCGGTCCTATTTACTAAGTTCTTAGCTAAAGGGTCACCTCCTCCTCGATGCCCTCTCTGATCAGCAGCCCTGAGAGAGTCAGGGCCTCATTATACCCTCTCAGAGCACTGGGTACTTCTTCACCTTACTCTAATGTGGTTATTTGATTAACCATCTTCTTGACTGTAACCTTCATGAAGGGAGGGACAGTGGCTATTTAAAGTCACATTGTTGTCCCAGAGCTTAGCACCTGACACACAGTAGTTGAGTGAATAAACGATCGTATGAAGGCTGTTCTGAGAATCAAATAAAGAAGAGGGAGTGGGAAATGGAGAGGGAATTAATGTTTGGAAGGTGCCCACATGGTGCCAGGTGTTTAAGATACATTGTTCTAACTAATTTTCATGAACCACCAATTTTACATCTGAGAAAACTGAGACTTAAAGATATTAGGTAACCCACCCATAGTACACAGCCAATAAATGGTAGAGTTAGGATAAGAGCATATTCTATTTAACTCCAATGCTCATGATCTCCCCTGTTCCCCAGTCTGCCTCCAAGTTAAAAACGTGAAAGAATGTATTTTGCAAATTCTTGAGATAAATATTAGTCTTTTATGACCATCCCCAGAGCTATCATTACCATATTCATAATAGATGTGGAGGGAGGAGGGGGAGTTGTTGGAAAGAAAAACATTCGGCGTAATGGAAAGGTCTGTATTCTGTTTGGGGTGGTGGTAGCACAGGTATGTATATATTTATTGTAATTCATTGAAATGTGCACCTTAGAGCTGTAAATTTTACCGTATATGAATTTTACCTCCATGCCACAGCTATGAATAGTTGGTACTACTGAGGAAATTTGACTATGTCTCCATTAGCTAATATTATTGTATCAATGCTAAATTCTGTCAAAGTTTAACCACAGAGTTACCATGTAACCCAGCAATTCACTCCTAGTACCTAAGAGAATTGAAAACACGTATACACCCACACACAAAAATTGTACATAAATGTTCATAGCAGCATATTCAGAATAGCCCCAAGGTGGAGATAACACAAATGTCCATCAGCTGACGAATAGATGAATAAAATATGTTTTTTTAAAGTAGAAAGAACATGAACAAATAATTTTCAAAGAAAAAATCTCAACCTGAGAAAATAAAAATAAAACAAAATGTCAGCTACATATAAAAGAATGAAATTAGAACACTTCCTAACACCATACACAAAAATAAACTCAAAATGGATTAAAAACCTAAACGTAAGGTCAGACACTATAAAACTCTTAGAGGAAAAGGTAGGAAGAACACTCTTTGACATAAATCACAGCAAGATTCTTTTTGACCCACCACCTAGAGAAATGGAAATAAAAACAAAAATAAACAAATGGGACCTAATGAAACTTAATTTGCACAGCAAAGGAAACCATAAACGAGATGAAAAGACAACCCTCGGAGAAAGTATTTGCAAATGAAGCAACTGACAAAGGATTAATCTCCAAAATATACAAACAGCTCATGCAGCTCAATATCAGAAAAACAAACAACCCAATCCAAAAATGGGCAGAAGACCTAAATAGATATTTCTTCAAAGAAGACATACAGATTGCCAAGATGCACATGAAAATCTGCTCAGCATCACTAGTCATTAGAGAAATGCAGATCAAAACTACAATGAGGTATCACCTCACACTGGTCAGAATGGCCATCATCAGAAAATCTACAAACAATAAAGACTGGAGAGGGTGTGGAGAAAACGGAACCCTGTTGCACTGTTGGTGGGAATGTAAATTGATACAGCCACTATGGAGAACAGTATGGAGGTTCCTTAAAAAACTAAAAATAGAACTACCATATGACCCAGTAATCCCACTACTGGGCATATACCCAGAGAAAACCATAATTCAAAAAGAGTCATGTACCACCATGTTCATTGCAGCACTATTTACAATAGCCCGGACATGCAAGCAACCTAAGCGTCCACTGACAGATGAATGGATAAAGAAGATGTGACACAGAGAAGCCAGAAGAACTACAATCCTACAGCCTGTGGAACAAAAACCACATTCACAGAAAGAGAGACAAGATGAAAAGGCAGAGGGCTATGTACCAGATGAAGGAACAAGATAAAACCCCAGAAAAACAACTCAATGAAGTGGAGATAGGCAACCTTCCAGAAAAAGAATTCAGAATAATGATAGTGAAGATGATCCAGGACCTCGGAAAAAGAATGGAGGCAAAGATGGAGAAGATGCAAGAAATATTTAACAAAGACCTTGAAGAATTAAAGAACAAACAAACAGAGATGAACAATACAATAACTGAAGTGAAAACTACACTAGAAGGAATAAATAGCAGAATAACTGAGGCAGAAGAACAGATAAGTGACCTGGAAGACAGAATGGTGGAATTCACTGCTGCAGAACAGAACAAAGAAAAAAGTATGAAAAGAAATGAAGACAGCCTAAGAGACCTCTGGGACAACATTAGACACAACAACATTCACATTATAGGGGTCCAAGAAGGAGAAGAGAGAGAGAAAAGACCTGAGAAAATATTTGAAGAGATTATAGTGGAAAATTTCCCTAACATGGGAAAGGAAATAGCCACCCAAGTCCAGGAAGTGCACAGGGTCCCAGGCAGGATAAACTCAAGGAGAAACATGCTGAGACACAGAGTATCAAATTGGCAAAAATTAAAGACAAAGAAAAATTATTGAAAGCAGCAAGGGAAAAAAAGACAAATAACATACAAGGGAACTCCCATAAGGTTAACAGCTGATTTCTCAGCAGAAACGCTACAAGCCAGAAGGGAGTGGCATGACATATTTAAAGTGATGAAAGGGAAGAACCTACAACCCAGATTACTCTACCCGGCAAGGATCTCATTCAGATTCGCTGGAGAAATCAAAAGCTTTACAGACAAGCAAAAGCTAAGAGAATTCAGCACCACCAAACCAGCTCTACACAAATGCTAAAGGAACTTCTCTAAGTGGGAAACACAAGAGAAGAAAAGGACCTACAGAAACAAACCCATAACAAGAAAATGGTGATAGGAACATACCCATCGATAATTACCTTAAACGTGAATGGATTAAATGCTCCAACCAAAAGACGCAGGCTAGCTGAATGGATACAAAAACAAGACCCATCTATATATAGGCTGTCTACAAGAGACCCACCTCAGACCTAGGGGCACATACAGACTGAAAGTGAGGGGATGGAAAAAGATATTCCATGCAAATGGAAATCAAAAGAAAGCTGGGGTAGCAATACACGTATCAGATAGAATAGATTTTAAAATAAAGAATGTTACAAGAGACAAGGAAGGACACTACATAATGATCAAGGGATCAATCCAAGAAGAAGATACAACTACTGTAAATATTTATGCACCCAACATAGGAGCACCTCAATACATAAGGCAACTGCTAACAGCTATAAAAGAGGAAATCGACAGTAACACAATAATAGTGGGGGACTTTAACACCTCACTTACACCAATGGACAAATCATCCAAACAGAAAATTAATAAAGAAACACAAGCTTTAAATGACACAATAGACCACATAGATTTAATTGATATTTATAGGACATTCCATCCAAAAACAGCAGATTACACTTTCTTCTCAAGTGCACATGGAACATTCTCCAGGATAGATCACATCTTGGGTCACAAATCAAGCCTCAGTAAATTTAAGAAAATTTAAATCATATCAAGCATCTTTTCTGACCACAATGCTATGAGATTAGAAATCAATTACGGGGAAAAAAACGTAAAAAACACAAACACATGGAGGTTAAACAATACGTTACTAAATAACCAAGAGATCCCTGAAGAAATCAAAGAGGAAATCAAAAAATACCTAGAGACAAATGACAATGAACACACGACGATCCAAAACCTATGGGATGCAGCAAAGGCAGTTCTAAGAGGGAAGTTTATAGCAATACAAGCCTCCCCAAGAAACAAGGAAAATCTCAAATAAACAATCTAACCTTACAGCTAAAGGGACTAGAGAAAGAAGAACAAGCAAAGCCCAAAGTTAGCAGAAGGGAAGAAATCATAAAGATCAGAGCAGAAGTAAATGAAATAGAAACAAAGAAAACAAGAGCAAAGATCAATAAAACTAAAAGCTGGTTCTTTGAGAAGATAAACAAAATTGATAAACCATTAGCCGGACTCATCAAGAAAAAGAGGGAGAGGGCTCAAATCAATGAAATTAGAAATGAAAAAGGAGCAGTTTTTCATAGGAGAGAAAAACAAATACCATATGCTAACACATGTATATGGAATCTAAAATAATAAAAAATGGTTCTAATGAACCTAGGGGCAGGACAGGAATAAAGACACAGACGTAGAGAATGGACTTGAGGACATGGGGAGGGGGAAGGGTAAGCTGGGATGAAGTGAGAGTGTAGCATTGACATATATACACTACCAAATGTAAAATAGATAGCTAGTGGGAAGCAGCTGCATAGCACAGGGAGATCACCTTGGTGCTTTGTGACCACCTAGAGGGGTGGGTTAGGGAGGATGGGAGGGAGACGCAAGAGGGAGGGGTATGGGGACATATGTATATGTATAGCTGATTCACTTTGTTATACAGCAAAAACTAACACAACATCGTAAAGCAATTGTACTCCAATAAAGATGTTAAAAAAATGTGGTATATCTGTCTAGTGGAATATTAATTGGGAATAAAAAGAAACAAAGAGATGCAGTGAAAGCTGTGCTCAGAGGGAAATTTATACCTATATATCCCTACACTATAAAAGAAGAAAGATCTCAAATCAATGACCTAACCTTCCACCTTAAAGAACTAGAAACAAAGGAGCAAACTAACCGCAAAGCAAGCATAAGGAAGGAAATAAAAAAGATCACAGTGGAGATAAATGAAATTAAAAAGAGAATAACTATAGAGAGGATCAATGAAACCAGAAGTTGGTTCTTTGAAAAGATCAAATTTTTTGTCAAGAGGTTGGCAAAGCTTTAGCTAGACTGACCAAGAAAAAAAAAGAGAGAAGACTCAAATGACTAAAAATCAGAAATGAAACTGGGGACATTACTACCAAACTTATAGAAATAAAAAGGATTATAGGAGAATACTATCAACAAATGTATGACAATAAATTAGATAATGTAAATGAAATGGAAAAATCCTAGAAAGACACAAACTGTCAGAAAAACTAAAGATAGCACCACTATATGACCCAGCAACTCCACTCCTGGTTATGTATCCGAAGAAAATGAAAACACTAATTTGAAAAGATAGATGCACCCCAATATTCATAGCAACATTACGTACAATAGCCAAGATAGGAAGCAACCTAAGTGTCCATCAACAAATTAATAGATAAAGAAGATGTGGTATATATATATACAATGGAATATGACTCAGCCATAAAAAAGAATGAAATTCTGCTCTTTGCAATATGGATGGACCTAGAGAGTATTATGCTTAGTGAAATAAGTTAGACAGAAGAAGACAAATACTGTATGTTGCCACTGGTATGTGGAATCTAAAAAATAAAACAAACAAATGAATATAACAGAACAGAAACAGACTCACAGATACAGAGAAAAAACTAGTGGTTACCGGGGGGGAGAGAGGGGGGGGAGGGGGAGGGGCAATTATAGGGGTGGTAGATCAAGAGGTACAAACTGCTATGTATAAAATAAGTTACAAGAATATATTGTACAGCACAGGGAAATATAGCCATTATTTTATAATAATTTTTTTTTAAATATTTATTTTTGACTGTGTTGGGTCTTCGTTTCTGTGCAAGGGCTTTCTCCAGTGGCGGCGAGCGGGGGCCACTCTTCATTGCAATGCGCGGGCCTCTCACTGTCGCGGCCTCTCCCGTTGTGGAGCACAGGCTCCAGACGCGCAGGCTCAGTAGCTGTGGCTCACGGGCTTAGTTGCTCCGCGGCATGTGGGATCTTCCCAGACCAGGGCTCGAACCCGTGTCCCCTGCATTGGCAGGCAGACTCTCAACCACTGCGCCACCAGGGAAGCCCCTATAATAATTTTAAATGGAGTATAATCTATAGAAATATTGTATTCCTATGTTATATGCCTGAAACTAATATATCAATAATACTGTAAATTTTAAAAAAAATCTGAATAGATACATAGTAAGTAAGGAGATTGAGTCAGTAGTCAAAAAATTTCCGGCAAAGAAAAGTTCAGGACTAGATGGTTTTACTGTTAAATTATATCAACATTTCAAGGAAGAATTAGCCAAAATCCTTCCAAAACTCTTCCAAAAAAATAGAGGAGGAGGGAACACTTCCCAGCTCATTCTACGAGCCCAGTATTACTCTGATACCAAAGCCATTACAAGAAAAGAAAACTACCGACCAATATCCCTTATGAATATACATGCAGAAATTCTCAACAAAATACTAGTAAACCAAATACAAACCAAATATACCGTGACCAAGTGGGACTTTTCCCAGGAATGCAAGATTGGTTTAATACGCAAAAATCAATCGATGTAGGGCTTCCCTGGTGGCGCAGTGGTTGAGAGTCCGCCTGCCAATGCAGGGGACACAGGTTCGTGCCCCGGTCCAGGAGGATCCCACATGCCGCGGAGCGGCTGGGCCCGTGAGCCATGGCCGCTGAGCCTGCGCGTCCGGAGCCTGTGCTCCGCGGCGGGAGAGGCCACAACAGTGAGAGGCCCGCGTACCGAAAAAAAAAAAATCGATCGATGTAATATACCATATTAATACAATAAAGGGAGAAAACCACATGATCATCCCAACTGATGCCAAAAAAAAGCATTTGAAAAGCTCCAACATCCTTTCATGATAAAAACACTCAACAAAGTAGGAAGGAAAAGAAATTTTCCTCAACCTGATAAAGGGCATCTGTGAAAAACCCACAGCTAACATCAGACTGGTGATGCTTTCCGTCTAAGATAAAGAACAAGACAAGGATGTCTGCTCTCACCACTTCTATTCAACATTGTACTGGGGGTCCTAGCCAGAGCAAATAGGCAAGAAAAAGAAATAAAAAGCATACAGATTGGAAAGAAAGAAGTAGAATTATCTCTATTCTCAAATGACATGATGTTATATATGGAAAATCTTAAGGAATCCATTAAAAAAACTATTAGAACCAACAAACAAGTTCAGCAAGGTTGGAGAATACAAAATCAATATACAAAAATAAATTGTATTTCTATGTACTAAGCAATAAACAATCCAAAAATGAATAAGAAAATTACATTTCATTGAAAAATAAAATATTTAGGAATAAACTTAACAAAGGAGATATAATATATGTACGCTAAAAGTTACAAAACATTATTAATAGAAATTTAATAACCCTTAAGTAAATAGAAAAATATCTCATGTTCATGGATTGGAAGACAATATTTATATGATGGCAATACCAGATTGATCTACAGATTCAATGCATTTCCTATGAAAATTCCACCTGATATTTTTGCAGAAATGGACAAGATAATCATAAAATTCATGTGGAAACTCAAGGGACCCAGAATAGCCAAAACAATCTCAAAAGAAAAAAAGAACAAAATTGGAGAATTCACAATTCCTGATTTCAAAACTTACTACAAAGCTACAATATTCAAGACAGTGTCGAACTGGCATAATGGAACAGATCTGAGAGACCAGAAATAAACCCATAAATCTATGGTCAATTGATTTTCTACAAGAGTGCCAAGACCTTCAACAGGGAAAAATGGTCTTATCAATAAATGGTGCTGGGACAACTGGATATCCACATGCAAAAGAATGAAAATGAAGTAGAACCCTTATCTCACACCATATGCAAAAATTAAGTAAAAATTGATCAAAGACCTACACATAAGAGCTGTAAGCATAAATTCCTAGAAGAAAGCATAGAGTTAAATCTTCATGACCGTGGGTTTGGAAATGGATTCTTACATATGACACCAAAAATACAAGCAACAAAAGAAAAACTAGGTAAATTGGATCTCATCAACATTAAAAAAATTTGTGCATCAAAGGGCACCATCAAGAAAGTGAAAAGACTTAACACAACATTGTAAATCAACTATATTTCAATAAAAAAGGAAAGTGAAAAGACAATCCACAGAATGGGAGAAAATATTTGCAAATCATGTCTGATAAAGGTCTAGTATCCAGAATATGTAAAGAATTCTTACAGCGCAACAACAAAAAGACAACCCAATTACAAGATGGACAAAGGACTTGAATTGACATTTCTCCAAAGAAGATATACAAATGGCCAATACCACATGAAATGATACTCGGCATCATTAGTCATTAGGGAAATGCAATTAAAAACCACGAGATGCCACTTCACACCCACTAGGATGGTTCAGGTGTAAAACATTTCTATCATCACAGAAATTTTTATTGGCCAGTGTTGATATACATAGAGATAAAGCAAGTGTGGTAAAATGTTAGCAAATGGGAAATCTCGGTGAAGCATATATAGGTGTTTCTTATATTTCTGTCAACAGAGGATAATAAAATGGCAAAGAATTTCCAAAGTTCATTCCATGGGCCCAAGCACCATGTGAATCCAAGTTCTTTGGAAATTCCGAGATCCTTGTCCCAACAGTCTGTTTTGCTTATTAACGCGTTGTTCCCAGGAGCCTCTCCCTAAAGTGAGGTATGTGCATAGTACACAATGCTCTTTGTGCCCCTGTTCATCTACTTCCTTAGAGAGGAATTACAGGGTAGTGGTTTTGGAGCTAGTCAGACTCAGGTTTGAATTTCTGCTCTGTCACTTAATTAACTGTGTGACCTTGGTCACATTGCTTAACCTCTTAGTCATAGGTCTCTCACCTGTAAAAAGAGGCTGAGGATAGAGATTGACTCTTGCATTATGGAGGACACTTAGCTTTGGTCCTAGCACAAAGCAAGTGTTTCTTACAAGCAGCTAGGCTTGCTCTAGGGTGATGGAGAGATGGATCGGCTGAGACTGCGGGTTGAACTGCCATGGCTCCTTTGGTTTTTTGTTTGTTTTGTTGTTGTTTGGGCATTTTGTTGGGGTTTTTTTGGGCATTTCTTTTTTAAATTTTTATTGGAGTATAGTTGATTTGCAATGTTGTGTTAGTTTCTGCTGTGTAGCAAAGTGAATCAGTTATACTAATATATATCCACTCTTTCTTAGATTCTTTTCCCATATACGTCATTACAGAGTATTGAGTAGAGTTCCCTGTGCTATACAGTAGGTCCTTATTAGTTATCTATTTTATATATAGTAGTGTGTATATGTCAGTCCCAACCTTCCAGTTTATCCCTCCCTCCCTTCCCGCCCGGGTAACCATGAGATTGTTTTCTACATCTGTGACTCTATTTTTGTTTTGTAGATAAGTTCATTTGTACCTTTTTTTTTTAGATCCCACATATAAGCCATATCATACAATATCTGTCCTTCTCTGACTTACTTTACTCAGTATGAGAAACTCTAGGTCCATCCAGGTTGCTACAAGTAGCATTATTTCATTCTCTTTTAACGGCTGAATAACGTTCCACTGTATATATGCACCACATCTTCTTTACCCATTCTTCTGTCAATGGGCATTTAGGTTGCTTCCATGTCCTGGCTATTGTAACGAGTGCTGCAGTGAACATTGGGGTACATGTATCTTTTCAAATTATGGTTTTCTCTGGGTATATGCCCAGGAATGGGATTGCTGGATCATATGGTAGCTCTAATTTTAGTTTTTTAAGGAACTTCTGTACTGTTCTTCATAGTGGCTGTACCAATTTACATTCCCACCAAAAATGTAGAAGGGTTCCCTTTTCTCCACACCCTCTCCAGCATTTATTTTTTTATTTTTTATATCTTTATTGGAGTATAATTGCTTTACGATGTTGTATTCATTTCTGCTGTACAACAAAATGAATCAGCTATATATGTATACCTATATCCCCATATCCCCTCCTTCTTGAGCCTTCCTCCCACCCTCCCTATCCCATCCCTCTAGGTCATCACAAAGCATCGAGCTGATCTCCCTGTGCTATACAGCAGCTTCCCACTAGCCATCCATTTTACATTTGGTAGTGTATATATGTCAATGCTACTATCTCACTTCATCCCAGCTTCCCCTTCCCCCTCTGTGTCCTCAAGTCCATTCTCTATGTCTGCATCTTTATTCCTGCCCAGCCACTAGGTTCATCAGTACTGTTTTTTTAGATTCCATATATGTGCGTTAGCATACGGTATTTGTTTTTCTCTATCTGACTTACTTTACTCTGTATGACAGACTGTAGGTCCATCCACCTCAACACAAATAACTCAATTCCATTCCTTTTGATGGCTATTCCATTGTATGTATGTGCCGCATCTTCTTTATCCATTCATCTGTTCATGGACATTTAAGTTGTTTCCTTGTCCTGGCTATTGTAAATAGTGCTGCAATGAACACGGTGGTACATGTATCTTTTTGAATTATGGTTTTCTTGGGGTATATGCCCAGTAGTGGGATTGCTGGGTCATATGGTAGTTCTATTTTTAGATTTTTAAGGAACCTCCATACTGTTCTCCATAGTGGCTGTATCAATTTACATTCCCACCAACAGTGCAAGAGGGTTCGCTTTCTCCACACCCTCTCCAGCATTTATTGTTTGTAGATTTTCTGATGATGCCCATTCTAACCAGTGTGAGGTGATACCTCATTGTAGTTTTGATTTGCATTTTTCTAATGATTAGTGATGTTGAGCATCTTTTCATGTGCATTTTGGCCATCTGTATGTCTTCTTTGGAGAAATGTCTGTTTAGGTCTTTTGCCCATTTTTGGATTGGGTTGTTTGTGGGTTTTTTTGATATTGAGCTGCATAAGCTCTTTGTATATTTTGGAGATTAATCCTTTGTCAGTTGCTTCATTTGCAAATGTTTTCTCCTATTCTGAGGGTTGTCTTTTCATCTTGTTTATGGTTTCCTTTGCTGTGCAAAAGCTTTTAAGTTTAATTAGGTCTCATTTGTTTATTTCTGTTTTTATTCTCATTACTCTAGGAGGTGGGTCAAAAAAGATCTTGCTTCCATTTATGTCAGAGAGTGTCCTGCCTGTTTTCCTCTAAGAGTTTTATAGTATCTGGTCTTACATTTAGGTCTTTAATCCATTTGCCATGGCTTCTTACCTCAAGGAGTTTCTAGTCTAAAACAGAGGTTAGCCATCTGCCGGGGGACCAGGGTAGCTGTGCTGACAATTGAGCACATAATTTTGTCAGCAATAAAAGAACAAGTGTTATGACTATTCAATAAAATTAAGTATGCCCCTATGCTTGCATTAAAATGACCTTAATTTCTGGACAGATGGAGCTAGGTTGCCAGGAGTTGTGGTTTTTAATGACCTTATATGGCAATTCTATGTCAGTCCCTGTGTCTTTTGACACTGTACAGTCTTGTGAAATCCCAAGTCAAAGGACTTGGAACCACTTACTCAAAGGACACCTGAAGGGGGCTCAGTGGACAGGGAGAGCCAAACTTCCGAGTCAATAAATTGAATTCACTCAAGTATTTGCATGTTTATAACCAGTCAGTGAAGTAGTAGACATTTGCCTGTGGGAACGAGTTCCTAGGAAGGTTTTTTTTCTATTATCTTTTGCTTGAGCAATTGTTTCTCTGGGGCTGGCATTTCCTTCCTGTGTCTGCCTGCTCCCTGTTACCCAGATTTGGGACAGAGAAGGGCAAGGGTGAGGTGAGGTTCTGCAGAGCAGGAAAGAGGCAAGTTCAGGAGAGAAGGCTGAGCTGGACCCCAAGGTATCAGAATCGTATCCTGCCACTCTCCTGCTTTGTGATCCAGGGAACTCACTTCACCTCTCTGGGCCTCCATTTTCTCATCCATTAAAATAACATCTCTTCCCAGTGTTGGACAGTTTCTGCTTGTATGCTCAATTTTAAGGCTCAATTTCCTCAGCTGTAAAATGGGCATAAAAATCTTACCCACCTTATAGCATGGAGGTGAGGATTAACACTTTAGCACAGTTCCTGGCACATAGTAAGTGCTCAGGAAATGCTTGCTAATGCTGGCCATTAGCTTTTACTACAGATCTACAATCCCTTATCTGCAATTTGAAATTCATAAAGCTCTGAAAACGCAAGTGTTTTTGTAACTTGGCCAACAAAACTCATTTGATGGCAGAACCTGATCTGAATTGATGCCAAGCTATTTATAGTCTTAATGGAATAACCCACTGATTGTATGTTAATGTGGTGGATTACCAGGTGTGGTCCCAGAATAGGCACCAAATCACCTTTTTACAGTCTGAAAAATTTTGAATTCTGAATCACCTCAGGCCCCTAGAGTTTAGATAGAGGACATTGAGCTTATCGTAAGGGAGATATGATAGAGACATAAAATAATGGCTGGTTATAGCCAGGACTTGCTGGCTGCGGGGAGGGGGAGATCCTTTGTGCTGCAGGAGCCTTAGAAGTGAGAGAGAAGGACAACCAAGAAGGACCTAGCAGAGGGGGGTCTTGGTTACAACAGAAACTGACTCTGGCTAACTTAAGGAGCAAGGAGATTGTTGGAAGAGTATCAGATTCATTCCAGGGTATTGGTAGGAGGGAGAACCAGGCTCAGAGGCCTCAAGGCCAAGAAACTACCGAAATCACCCACAGAACTGGCCAGGTGGATAACAGCCGAGCCCCAGAGGCACAGCCTGCAGTGCCAATCCTGACCCACAACTGGTACCAGATGAGGGCAGCCACTTCCAGCCTAGCTGCGGCTGCCCCACTGGGCACAGTCTCTCTGTCCCTGCTTTGAATTCAAAGTTTAGAGTGGGAACATCTGATTGACAGAACCAGGTGACGTGACCATGCCCAGACTGCAAGGGAAGCTGGGAAAACAAACATCTAGAAATTTTTGCTTTTAAAATGGGAGGTAGTTCTGCCTCCTCCCACGACTCCTAAGGAAGAGACTCCTCTAGAATAGGAAAGAGGGTTCAGATGTCAGGCAGTCAAAACAAACAAGAACAGGCAAAGGCTCAAGCAACAGTTTCTCAGAGGAGGCATTGATTCTACCAGCGCCTTGAAGAGTGATCAGACTTAGTCTGGAAGGGGTATGAAGGGTGGAGGGGTTCAGACCAGGGCAGGGGCTTACGTGTCTGGCTGGAGAGTGCTTACTAGATGACAGTCACTGAGCTCAGCTCTTTATTCATACCTAATTCTCACAAATGTAGGCAGCAGGGGAACTATTATTAGCAACATTTTTCAAAGAACCTGAGGGTCAAAGTGGTTAGGTCAACTTGCCCAAGATCATACAGCTAGAAGGTGGCGAATGCAGGCAATCTGACACCTGGCCCATAACCCCTACACTCTACAGGAAATAGGTTCCCTATTGAGGTCATACTCCTATCAATTGATAGTGGCTGCCTGGAGCCCTATGTTGAGAAGGATTCTGAGGTTGCCTCTGATATATAATGTAAGAAGGGCTGTGATCAATTAGTGATATTTTCTTAACAAATTTGACCTGAGAACTCAAAATTCACATTTTCAAGTGAACATGCAATATTTATCAAAATTGACCATATACTGGCCCATAAAAAAAGACTCAACATATTTCAAAAGATTGAAATTATTCAGACTATATTCTCTAACCACAAAGGAACTAAACTATAAATCAATAACAAAAAAGAAAAATTAAAAACCCCAAGTGCCTGGAAATTAAACATTAAACTCATCAAAGGAGAAATCAGAAAACTTTTTGGAC
This sequence comes from Aethalodelphis obliquidens, assembly GCF_003676395.1. Lineage (NCBI taxonomy): Eukaryota > Metazoa > Chordata > Mammalia > Artiodactyla > Delphinidae > Aethalodelphis > Aethalodelphis obliquidens. The sequence continues at coordinate 36,366,519 of NW_020837953.1, forward strand.
TGAATGATAATAAAGATACCTCATATTAAAACTTGAAGGATGTAGCTAATGCAGTTCTTAAAGGAAAATTTGTAGCCTCAAAATGGGTATATTAGAAAAGGAGAAAGATTTGGAAATTAGTGATTAAAGCGTCCATCTCAAGAAGCTGAAAAGTAACAGCAAAGGGAAAAAAAAAGAAAAAAGGAAAGGAGAAAACAACAAAGATAAAAGCATAAATCAACAATGCTAATAGTTGGTTCTTTGAAAGTATCAATGTTAACAAAAAATTGAGTAAGTCGTATCTATCATAGACAGGGTATTGAGGTAATGACAGAACATGTGCCAGAAAGTACCTATCCTTGGAACCCTCTACCTTTTATATGGTATATGCTTACAACAGTATTAGTTAAACTGAATTTGAACAAGAGCAGAGAGACACAATATTTAAGGGATGGTGAGTAATTCAGTTAAGTTGGAGTTGAAATGCTGTGAGGGAGACGAATTAGACTGGATTCTGTTGTAGGTGACAGAAGCCCATATCAAATTGGCTTAAGCAAATAAGAGACTTTATTTGTTTGCATAATTGAAAAGTCCAGGGGGAAGTCTGGCTCTACGCACAGTTGGCTCTAGGTGTTTAAGTGCTGCTGCAGGAGTGGCTCTTTGTACTTTTTATCCTCATCTTTCTGTATTCATTTAGTTCTCAGGCAGACTCTCCAGCCTAGGCTGGAAGGGCAGTGAGCTACTTGGGTGTTTTCATGGTGATGGTAGAAGTGCAAGAGAACAAGGGCACAAGCATATTTCAGGCAGCTACGTGTGACTCATTTGCCAATACACTATTGGTCAAAGCAAGTCACATGACTAACCCCAAGGTCTAGGGCTTGGGAAATTCTCTCTGCCCATCCTGAGGTTGTGGCAAGGATATAAAATAAATAATTAGAAAAATAAATAAATAAATAATTAGGAGCACTATTCAGTCTACATAGATTCTAACTCAGCATTGGGCTTTCTGAGTCATAGGGTACGTGCATGCTTAATTTCACTTACAAACTGCCTGACTGTTCTCCAGGATGGCTGTACCAGTCTACATTCCCACCAGCAATTCACAAGGGTGTCTCCCTGAATCCTCACCAATGCTCAGCATTATCCACTTCTCTCATTTTTTGCCAGCCTGATGGATGTGAAATGGCATCTCACTGATGGTTTACTTTGTGTTTCTCTGATTATGGATGCATCTAAGTATCTCTGCACCTTGTTAGTCATTTGGATTCCCTTTCTGTGAGTCGCCTATTCACATCCTTCACTCATTTGCCCTCACGTTTTGGTTCCTTTTCTTATTGATTTGCAGGAGTTCCATGGATAGTCTAGATACGAATCCCTTGTCAGCTTTTGACATTGAAAACATCTTTTACAAATCAGTTTTCCATCTGTTAATTTTGTTTACAGGGTCCTTCACGGAACAAAAATCTTTCATATAATCAAGTTCAACATTTCTTCTCATGGCTTTTGCTTTTTGGGTCTAGTTTAGGAGGTGCTTTCCCCCTTTCTAGATCACAAAATATTCTACATTTTTTTTCTTTCACGTCTAGGTCTTTCATACAGCTGGAATCCACGTTTGTGGTGGCCAAGGGCAAGGAGTCAGTTTTGTTCTAAAAAGTCTGTTCCTTCCTTCTTTGATTCATGGTGCCATCTTTGTTATATATCAGATCTATCTATCATTTATTTTTATCCATCATCACCATCATCATTGTCGTCATCTGTATCTATGTCTATCTATCTGTGTATATGATAAGACAAGTTCTCCCATTTAGTTTTTCTTTTACAAAGTTGACTTAACTCTTTGTGGACCTTATTCTTGCATATAGAATTTAGAACAAGCTTGATGAGTTTCTCCAAAATGAAATCCGTCTAGAATTTTGCTTGGGATTGTACTGATTCTGTAGCTCCATTTGAGAAGAACCAGCAAATTTATGATGTTAAGTTACTCTAACCATGAGTATGGAGTAGGTATCCATTTATATCTTTTTTAATATTCTTTAATAGAATTTTAAAAATTTCACCTTAGGGATCTTTTGCATTCCTTAAGTTAATTTCTAGAGACTTCTTTTTTTTTTTTTTTTTTGAGGTACGCGGGCCTCTCACTCTTGTGGCCTCTCCCGTTGCGGGGCACAGACTCCAGACGCGCAGGCTCAGCGGCTATGGCTCACAGGCCCAGCCACTCCACGGCATGTGGGATCTTCCCAGACCGGGGCACAAACCCGTGTCCCCTGCATCGGCAGGCGGACTCTCAACCACTGCGCCACCAGGGAAGTCCTAGAGACTTTTAATGTAAATCTTAGGATTTCAAAATTTTTTTAAATAATCTTAGACATACAGGAGAGTTGTAAGAACAATACAAAGAGTTTTTTTCCTGAACCATTTGAGTTTTTGTTGCCAACCTGATGCCCCATCATCCTCACATACTTTATTGGGTATTCCATACAAACAAGGACACTCTTATACATAGCCACCCTGTAACCATCAACGTTGGGAAGTTAATACTGATGCATTACTATCATCTCATCCCCAGACCTCATTCAAGTTTCAACAATTGTCCCAATAATGTTCTTTTTTTAAAAAAATAAATTTATTTATTTTATTTATTTAGTTTTGGCTGTGTTGGGTCTTTGCTGCTGCGCACAGGGCTTTCTCTAGTTGCAGTGAGTGGGGCCTACTCTTCTTTGCGGTGCGCGGGCTTCTCATTGCAGTGGCTTCTCTCATTGTGGAGCAGGGGCTCTAGGCACGCGGGCTTCAGTAGTTGTGGCTCGCAGGCTCTAGAGCACAGGCTCAGTAGTTGTGGTGCACTGTCTTAGCTGCTCCACGGCATGTGGGATCTTACCGGACCAGGGATCGAACCCGTGTCCCCCGCGTTGGCAGGCGGATTCTCAACCACTGCACCACCAGGGAAGCCCCCCTATAATGTTCTTAATGGCAAAAGGAATCACATGTTCGGAACACGTCTTGCATTTGCTTTTCATGTCTCTTTAATCTCCTTTGGTTTGGAACTGTTCCTCAGTCTTTCTTTGACTCACATGACCTTGATACTTTTGAAGATCACAGGCAAGTTATTTTACAGAATGTTCCTCAATTTAGATTTGTCTAATATTTCCTCATGATTAGATCCAGATTATGCATCTTTGGCAGGAACATCACAGAAGTGATGCTGCATTCTTCCTGTGGCATCCTACCAGATGGCACACAGTTTCAGTTTGTCCTGTTGCTAATGGTGTTTACTTTGATTGCTTGATTAAGGTGGCATCTGCCAGGTTTTGCCATTGTAAAGTTACTCTTTTTCCCTTTGTAATTAAAAGTATTTTGTGGAGTGGTACTTTAAAATTATGTAAATAATCTATTTTCATGAAACTTTCAATTTATTCATGGTTTTCATTTTATTCAGTCCTTTATTATCATTATTTATTTTGCTCTCAGCTTGTCCTATTTTTGTCTAGTGGAAGCCCTTCCAAGTTGGACATGTCCTTTTGGCATGTCCTCATCATTCTTTGAGCCCTTCCTTGCTTTCTCTTATAACAAGATGATCTAGGCTCCTTTTCTACTTTCTCTGCCCGAAACCTGGAATCAGCGATTCATCTAAAGACACCTGGTTCCTTTTAGTGGAGAATAGTATTTAGAAACTAAGAGCTGAGAACAGGTGTGCTTATTGCTGCTGGAGTATCACTGCTCCCAGGCCCTCTCAAAGCTAAAGAATATACGTTGCTCTTTTCACCTGTCTCAGGCCCCAGCTTCCCTCCTCACCCCACTTGGGCCCCAACACCCCACACAGGCTGCCCCTCTGCACAGATGTCACTTTTCTGCGTGCCGCCTAATGGCTTTAGGACTGAATTTCTGGGGGAAGGGCAGGAAAACGAATAAAAAGGGAGAGGAAGCTAATTTCCCTGTTACTTTAGTATTTTATTTTCCTTTATATTTTTCAGTTGGCTATTGCTGATATGGAAAAATGCTTTCACTTTTTATAAGCAGGTCTTTTATGTGGTGATTATTGCATTGGTTTTTCTGTGTAGGTGATTAGTAAATAGTCTGCACGTAATGACAGGTTTACCTGTTATCTTCTAATCCTTACATTTCTTTTGCTTTTCTTTGTAATGTGGGCTAGAATCTCGGGGCTAAGTTATATAGTAGCTGTGATAGCAGGCACCTTTGAGTTGTTTCTGATCTTAGAGGCATCTAAAGTTTGTCCATTAAGAATATATTTGTTGGGCTTCCCTGGTGGCGCAGTGATTAAGAATCCGCCTGCCAATGCTGGGGACACGGGTTCGAGCCCTGGTCCGGGAAGATCCCACATGCCGCGGAGCAACTAAGCTCGTGCGCCACAACTACTGAGCCTGTGCTCTAAGAGAGTCCATGAGCCACAACTACTGAATCCCGTGCTCCTAGAGCCCGTGCTCCGCAACAAGAGAAGCCACCACAGTGAGAAGCCTGCACACCACAACGAAGAGTAGCCCCCGCTCGCGGCAACTAGAAAGAGCCCGCATGCAGCAACAAAGACCCAATGCAGCCAAAAATAAATAAATAAGTTTATTTTAAAAAAAAAGAAAGAATATATTTGTTCTAAATTTTTGGCATATAATTTTTTGTTTGTTTGTTTGTTTTGTTTTGTTTTGTTTTTGTGGTACGCGGGCCTCTCACTGCTGTGGCCTCTCCCGTTGCGGAGCACACGCTCTGGACGCGCAGGCTCAGCGGCCATGGCTCACGGGCCCAGCCGCTCCGTGGCATGTGGGATCTTCCCGAACCGGGGCACAAACCCATATCCCCTGCATCGGCCAGACTCTCAACCACTGCACCACCAGGGAAGCCCCTGGCATATAATTTTTATCAAAATTTGCAGGTTATTTTCTATTTCTAGTTTGTAAAGAAGAATTTTTTAAATCATAAATTATTGCTAAATTTATCAAAACCTTTTTTTGTGTATATGTGCCTATAATGAAACAAATACGATTTTTCTCCTTCAGTCTATTAATTAACATGGAAAATTTAAAGAAATAATTTTCTGATGGTTAATTCTCGTTTCTTTTTTTTTTTTTTTTTGTGGTATGCGGGCCTCTCACTGTTGTGGCCTCTCCCGTTGCAGAGCACAGGCTTCAGACGTGCAGGCTCAGCGGCCATGGCTCATGGGCCCAGCCGCTCCGCGGTATGTGGGATCTTCCCGGACCGGGGCACAAACCCATGTCCCCTGCATCGGCAGGCGGACTCTCAACCACTGCGCCACCAGGGAAGCCCAATTCTCATTTCTTATATGTGATAAACCCCATTTGGCTGTGATTTTATAACATCAACAACATAGGATCCAGTTAGCCGATATTTTGTTTAGGATTTTCATCTTCACGTTCAGAGGTGAAAGAACCTGTAATTCTTGTCTTGTTTATTTTTCCAATTTTGAAAGTAAGATTATACCACCTCATCGAATGTCTTAAACAATTTCTTCTCCCCCTTTTCTCTGATCCCTCTGCTTGAGAATTGAAACTTTGATACCCAGAAAGAGGGATGGATTTAACAAAGATCACAGAAAGAGGAGAGAGTCTGTGATGTTTTCTACCCTGAAAAAAATCCCTCTTGGACATGTCACCCACCTGGGCTCCTTTGTCAGGTAGAAGTGCTCCAACCACTGCGTGATTATGTATACTTTGTGTGACCAATCAGGTAGAACACTGGGGCCTCAGCTTCAAGTGCTTGCTTTGCCGCAGGACTTTGCCTCTATGACCTTGTGCTTTGGTTTCCTCCTCCTTAAAATGGGGACACGGGATCAGGCAACCCTGAGCCTGTTCTATCCCTGACAGTTGAGGCCTTTGTCATTCTCAGACACCCTCCTGGGGTTTTAGGCCGAGCTTCAGGGCACGAATAGAATCTGGTGAAAAGGGAAGTACTTGATGGGCGCATCATCTCCACGGGCAGCCAGGGCCTTGTTTGTGATTCCAGTCTTGGCCTTGATGGCAGCCGTGTGTGGATCTCCACATCTGAGAGAATGGGCTCTGGGTGATGTGTCCGCTGAGGCCATGGGCAGGAGTGAAGGAACCTGGGAGAAGCAGCAGGAAGAAGAACAGATTGCCTTACTACTGACTTGCAGCAGAGTCAAGCCTGCTGGAGCACCGGCCCCGCCCCAGGACCTCCCTAACCCTTCAGAGGCCTCATCTGGGTAGAGGAGTGCTTGAGGCCAGGGGAGGCCAGCTCAGCGGGGCTCCGGCTGCTGGGTCTGGGACTGCCTCTGGGGCCTGACTCTCCTGGAGGTCTGATTGGTTCTCCCTGGCCATCCTCCTTTGGCACCTCCACCATGACTCCCTGCCCTAGCTCCTGGATGCCAGCTCAGCTTTCCAACTCCCAACTGCAAAGCCCATTTCACACCCCAAGCCCCAACCCCCAAATCCCAGCCTAAACTCTGCCCTTTCAATCCCAGTACGATTCCTTCCCCCAGACTTACCTAAACAAGGCTCATTCTTAACTGAGTTCTTCATCTCATTCTCCCCAAGGTGTCCTTGGTCACCCACACAGGTCTGCTTTGGGCCCAGGGAAATATCTAGGATTGATCTATTTCCCTCTTGACTCATCCAGGCTGCCCATGAAGCTGTCCTAGCTATTCCCAGGGACACTCCATGAGTCTACCCGCTGGCTCCCACCCCACCTGAGCTGGGGCTCCCCCTCCTCTGCCACTCCTAACCTTATTACCTACCAGACTGGGGCTCCATGCTGGCCTGGGCCCCCTCCAGCCTGCGTCATTGCCCCCTTGAGTATACTACAACCTGAAGGTTTGCACCAAGTCCTTCCCTCCATGGACATGCTGCCCCCTGCTGGTCAGTTGGTTATAAAACATGAACGGTTTTCCAGGCCCAGGGAGGCTTGCAGAGCTGCCCTGCTGCGCTCTTACCACAAGTTGTAAGCACTTTATGCTTTATCTAATTGAATCTTCACAGCAGCTTCATGAGGAAGGTTCCGTTATTATCCCTATTTTACACATTGGGATGAATGGAGCTGGTTTTGAACCCAGTACAACTAGGAATAAGAATGAGAGCAGCTCATCAACCCAGCTCTTCCTTAGGATTCAGAACTGCATCAGGCCTTTCCAACGTGTTGTCTCCTTAAACCTTCTCTCCCACTTTCCACAACCTGGTATCAAAGGTTCTCCATGGGCCCCACACGGCAGCCACCCCGTCCACAAACACAGCCTGCATGGTCTCCCCTGCTCTCAGCTAGGGACCCTCAAACTGCCCACAGCACGTGCGAAACTCCCCACACCTGCATCCCTCCTCAACTTCCTTCCCACTACCCACCGCAGGCCAGTCTGCCTCGGTCCTCTGGGTCCTATTCCTTCCTGTCGCCAACTAATTATCCCTCTTTCTCCAGCTCCTTCCACCCCCCATCTCAACCAAAACTTTCCCGGAGACATTTAAAATGCTGAAGTCTTTCTCCTCTTAAAAATATAAGCAAACATCCCTGGTGACGCAGTGGTTGAGAGTCCGCCTGCTGATGCAGGGGACACGGGTTCATGCCCCGGTCCGGGAGGATCCCGCATGCCGCGGAGCGGCTGGGCCCGTGAGCCATGGCCGCTGGGCCTGCGCGTCTGGAGCCTGTGCTCCACAACGGGAGAGGCCACAACAGTGAGAGGCCCGCATACCACAAAAAAAAAAAAAAAAGCAAACAACCCCTCCGCCCCCTGCTCTTGAACTCTAGCTACCCTCCTATTTCTCCTCACAGCAAAAGTTCTGGAAGGGCTGTCTACACTCACTGTGCTCATTTCATCATTTCCTCCTCATTTTTCAGCCCAGGCCATTTTGGCTTTTGGCCCACAGCTTCAGCAAAGCATCCTAAGGTCACCACTCAGGGGACATTGTTCAGGCTCTGGGCACTTGATTTCTCTCTCAGCTGCGCTTAACGCTGTTGGCCACACCCTCCTCTGGCAAGAGTCCCTCACCTGTGTTTCTGGCTTCTGGTTCTCCTCCCACCTCTCAAGCCTTTCCGCCCCAGCCTCCTCTGATGGCCTGTTATAATTATCTGGCTATTAGATGCTGGTGCTCCTCTACACTCGGTCCTGGACCCTCTCCTCTTTTCATCCCATTCTCTCACCCTGGGTAATCTCCTCCGCACCCATATAGATGCTGATGACTCCCAAGTGTATACCTCTAGCCCAGGGTCCCAACTGGGAGCAGTTTGGCCCTCCAAGGGACCTTCAGCAATGTCTGAAGACATTTGCGGTTGTCACAACTATGGAGGGATGCTACTGACATCTAGTGGGCAGAGGCCAGGGATGCTGCTATACATCCTACAATGCACAGGACGGTCCCCACAGCAAAGAACTGTCTAAGCCGCCAATGTCAGCAATACCCAGGCTGAGGACCCCATTCTAGCCTAGCCCTTCCTCTGAACCCCAGGTTGGTACATCCAACCACTTGTACCACATCTCCACTTGGATGTCTCAAACATACCTCAAACTCAACTTGTGCAAGTTGAACTCATGATCTACCCCAACCTGATTCTCTAACAATCTTCCCCACCTCAGTTGCACCCTGTTATGTGAGCTACAAACCTGGGAATGTCATCCTGGAAACGTCCCTCTCCCTCGCCTCAGTATCCAGTCCATCACCAGCTACTGCCCATGTTCTCTTACCATCTCTCCAACACCCTACTCCAGATACCATCATCTCCTGCCTAGGCTTTTATAAAAGCATCCTGTCTGGTCTCCTGGCAATATCTCAGGGGATTCCCTCCAATCTTTTCACCACACAGCAGCCAGAGTGGTCCACATCAAACTGCGGATCTGATTGTGACACCTCCTTGTTTGAAACACTGAAGGCTTCCCATTGCTCTTTGGATTAAGACCCAAAATCTTAACACAGCCTGCAAGGCCACATGTTCTGGACCCTGGCAATTCTCCAGCCTCTCATAAAGCCCTTGCCCACCCCCCTCTCGGCACTCTAGTCACCATTGCTCTATTTTTCAGTTCTTCAAATCCACTGAGCTCCCTCCCACCCCAGGGCCTTTGCATATGCTGCTCCTCTGCCTGGACTCTTCTTCTGCTTCCATTCCCTTCACCTAGTTCACTCCTACTCATCCTTTAGATATATCAATAACTTCAGAGGTCACCACTTCAGGGAGATGTTACATGACCCCAGCATCTAGGTCAAGTTCTATGGTAAACCCTATCAAAGAGCCATGTTTCTCTCCTCACGAAACTTAGTTCAGCACGTAATTTCCCTGCTTATCCATGCAACGACCTGGTTAATGTCTGTCTCTCTGAGTTGATTCTGTGCCCACCAGGTGGGACCACATCTGTACTTGTTCACCAGCCCCTAGCATAGGCCGAGCACTTAGGGGGGTCAGTACAATCTCTGAAGGATAGAGTGAGTGAAATCTGATCTTTCCTTCTGGCAACACAGTGAATCACACCAAGAAGAAACATCTGAGTCATCACCTTTTCTTTTCCCCTGAAAGGCATTGCTTCTATTCCTTCCTTATCACAAAAGCAATCCATGCTTGTGATGGTAAAATCAGAAATACAGATAAACAAAAGGAAGAAAATATAATCCTGCTGCACGTACTATTTCACAAACTACTTTTTAACCTGAGCAATAAAGCATGAACAATAGGTATAGAGGTGTGTCAGGAGTTACATTTCTTTATTATTGTTTTTCCTGCATAATATCCCATTATGTACAGTGTATAGATTCTTTCTCAATGGACCCGCTGCATTAGAATACCAGGAAGCTCTTTAAAATACAAATTTCAAGCTCCACGCCCAGGAGACTGATTTGGGAGGACTTGGGTGGGTCCCAGGTATTTCTACTTTAAAATTTCCCCTGGAGATTCTACTGGGCTTGCCAGGGTTGGGAACCACTAATTGAACGAATCCTATAGTTGGGGCCACAAAGGGAGCACCCAACATTTTGTTATTCCTAGTTGTGCAGCAATGAGAATCCTTATGTCTGCACTAGCAAATGACCTCAGTTCTTTCAGAAAGCTGGTTCTCGGGGTGGCCTTGCACAGTGGTAAGCCTGGCTGGGCCATGCCTCCAAACCACTTTGAGTTTTCAATCCCCTTTCTCTTGATCAGGTCTCTTCTCCAACGTCAAGTCAAGACTGACTTGATCTGGGAAGGGTAAAGCAGTGGTGGGAGAAGCATGATTTTCATTTCTTTACTTTATGCCCTTCTGAATAGTTTGATTTTGTGATGACTGGCATGTATTTTTTTTTTTGGCATGTATTTTTTAAATTACTTTTACACTAAGACTTGGGATTTACTTTATTTAATTTTAAATGTTTTATTTATTTTATTTTATTTATTTATTTATTTTTGGCTACTTTGGGTTTTCGTTGCTGCCCGTGGACTTTCTTCTAGTTGTGGTGAGCGGGGGGCTGCTCTCTGTTGTGGTGCATGGGCTTCTCATTGCGGTGGCTTCTCCTGTTGCAGAGCGTGGGCTCTAGGCACACAGGCTTCAGTAGTTGTGGCACACGGGCTCTAGAGCGCAGGCTCGGTAGTTGTGGCTCGCGGGCTGTAGAGCACAGGCTCAGCAGTTGTGGCGCACGGGCTTAGTTGCTCCGTGGCATGTGGGATCTTCCCGGACCAGGGCTCGAACCCGTGTCCCCTACATTGGCAGGCGGATTCTTAACCACTGCGCCACCAGGGAAGCCCGGCATGTATTCTTTTTGCAATTAAAAAAAAAAAACAAATAGGATTTTCTGAAATGTCAAATGAGCTTCCAGCCTGGATGGATCTCTTTTGCTGAGCTCTGACCTTGCTCTCCAGATGCTTCCTCGTGACCCTCAGTTGTCGAACAGACATCTCAAAATTGACACACATGTGAAAATTAACAGAGCCAAACTCATTCTCCCCTCTCAGACCTGCTTCGCCACAGCAAATGGTACCTCCGCTCACCTAGCTGCTTGGACAGAAGCAGGGAGCCCTCAGCACCCTCTCCCTCACCCCCAATAGCCATCCTTCCCAAGCCCTGGGGATTCTGTCTACAGATCCTATCTCACACTGGTCCAGTTCTCTCCATCCTCACCACCATCATCTTGGTCTAAGTTGTCTTCATCACTTGCTGGACTTCTGCATCTCACCCCCAAACAAGCCATTTTACCCATGGTAACCAGAGTGGTCTTTCAAAACCTAAGTTATATCAAGACAACCTGACTCAGGATTTTCTGATAACTTCCTGTTGTACTTAGGATGAAATCCAAGTCTTGAAGGTGGCCTACCAGCCCCATGTGGTCTGGCCCTTGCCCACCTCTTCTTACTTTACTTCTCTCTCGGCTGCAACAGCCCTGGCCTCCAGTGACTCCTCCTAACAGGAGGTGAAGCTCCTTCCCACCTGAATGTCTTCATACATCTCTGGAACATTCTTCTCACCAAGCCTCACCTTCCCTTGGCTCTCAACTTGAGGGCCCTCCTCCAGGGGTTTCTCTGACCTGATCTAGGGTAGAGTCCCCCTCCACCTTCTTTCTAGCTGCTTGTGCTTCTTCATAACCCTCAGTCTCCATTGCAATGATATGTTTAGGTGCCTGATAATTGGCTATTGTTGGCTTCACTTACTGGAATGTAAGCTCCCTGAGAGAGTAGAGACATGGCTGTTTGTTCGCCGTGAATCCAGCAATAGCGCAGTACCTGACACATGTAAGTTCTAAGTACATGTTCATTAAAGACGTTGAAGGACAAGGGGTAAGAGTATCATTCTTCCTGTTTTAAAGGGGAGACAATACGGGCCTGAAATGTAAAGGAACTTACCTGATGTCATACAGCAAGTCAGTGGAGCTCAGGGAACTCACCCTGTAGACCCTGGATGCAGTGCTCCCCTACCATTTTAGGCTGCCCATCATTTAAACTCACCATAACTCTGAGAGAAAAGGGATGGTCTCCTCATGTCACAGGTAACTGTGCAAATTCAGGCCCACTGAGGTCATGTGACTTACCGAAGGTCACCGGGTTAAGAGAGTGGACACTGTACTCACACCCAGTCTGTTCTCTCTCTGTTCTTTCTCCTACAACAAACTACAGTCCACACATTTTTACTGAGTACCTACTAAGTGCCTGGCACTGCGCTGGGAGCTGGGGAAGTGGAGTGAACCAGAAGACACATCCCTGCTCCCCTGGCACTCACATCACTGTGGAAGGAGGCAGGATAGCACCGCAGAGAAAAGCCCACTAATAATTATGAGTTGTGATATCAGGTTTAGAAACCCAGCCAAGTGCTTTAGGCATCACCCCTGCCACCACCTCTGTCTCTGGACATCTGGAAGTTCTTCTGCTCCCAGCCCTTCCCCAGGGCCTCCCTAGCTTGCCAAAGCTGGCCCCTTACCAGAAATAATAAAGGTCAGAGTGGAAATAAATGAAATAGCAACTAAAAACAATTTAGAAAAGATCAATGAACAGAGCTGGTTCTTTGAAAAGGTAAACAAAATCAACAAACCTTTAGCCAGACTAATCAAGAAAAAAGAGAGAGGACTCAAATAAATAAGATAAGAAATGAAAGAGGAGAAGGTACAGCTGATAACTCAGAAATACAAAGAATCATAAGAGACTACTATGAACAATTATACACCAATAAATTGGACAAACTAGAAGAAACGGATATTTTCCTAGAAACATACAATCTTTCAAGACTGAATCATGAAAAAAGAGAAAATCTGAATAGATTGATTACTAGTAAGGGGATTGAAACAGTAATCAAAACTCTCCCAACAGCAACAACAACAAAACCCCGGACCATATGGCTTCACTGGTGAATTCTACCAAACACTCAAAGAAAAATTAATACCAATCCTTTTCAAACTCTTCCAAAGTAGAAGAGGGGGGAATTCTTCCAAACACATTTTATGAGGTCAGCATTATCCTGATACCCAAAGCAGACAAAGATACTACAAAAAAAGAAAACTACAGGCCAATATCCTTGTTGAACATAGATGCAAAAATCCCCAAGAAAATATTAGCAAACTGAATTCAACAATACATTAAAAGGATCATACACTATGATCAAGTGGGATTTATTCTAGGGGTGCAATGATGGTTCAGTATCCACAAATCAATTAATTTGATACATCACATTCACAAAATGAAGGAAAAAATTATGATCATCTCAATAGATACAGAAAGAGCATTTGACAATATTCAACATCCATTTATGATAAAACTCTCAACAAAGTGACTTTGGAGAATGTACCTCACCATAATAAAAGGCACATGTAACAAATCCATAGTTAACATCATACCCAGTGGTGAAAAGCTGAGACTTTCCCCCTAAGATCAGGAACAAGACAAGGATATTCACTCTTGCCACTTGTATTCAACATAGTATTGGAAGGCCTAGCTACAGCAATTAGGCAAGAAAAAGAAATAAAAGGCATCCAAATTGGAAAGGAAGAAGTAAAACTCACAATTTGCAGATGACAGGACTCTATGTACAGAAAACCCTAATGACCACCAAAAAATATTTAGAGCTAGTAAATGAATTCAGTAAAGTTGCAGAATAAAAAATCAATATACAGAAATACATGACATTTCTATACACTAATAATGAAATATTAAAAATTAAGAAAACAATCCCATTTACAGTTCATGAAAAAGAATAAAATGCCTGGGAATAGATTTAACCAAGGAGGTAAAAGACCTGTAAACTGAAAACTGCTAGATACTGATGAAATAATTTGAAGAAGACACACAAAAAATGGAGAGATAGTCCATGCTCATGCATTGGAAAAATTAATATTGTTTAAAATGTCCGTACTACACAAAGCAATTCACAGATTCACTGCAATCTGTATCAAAATTCCAATGGCACATTTCATGAACTAGACAAATAATTCTAAAATTTGTAGGAACCACAAAAGACCCTGAATAGCAAAAACAATTTTGAGAAAGAAGAGCAAAGCTGGAGGTACCACAATCTCTGATTTCAAACTATACTACAAAGCTATAGTAATCAAAACAGTATGGTACTGGCACAGAAACAGACACACAGATGAACAAAACAGAATTGAGAGTCCAGAAATAAACTCAAATATATATGGACAACTAATTTACAACAAAAGAGCAAAGAATATACAATAGAGAAAGGATAGTCTCTTCAATAAATGGTGTTGGTAAAACTAAACAGCCACATGCAAAAGAATGAAACGGGACCGTTATTTTATACCATACACAAAGACTAACTCAAAATGGATTAAAGACCTGAATGTAAGACCTGAAACCATAAAATTCCTAGAATAAAACATAGGCAGTAACCTCAATGACATTGGTCTTAGTGATGTTTTAGTGGATCTGACTCCAAAAGCAAGGGAAACAAAAGAAAAAGTAAGCAAATGGGACTACATCAAACTAAAAATTTTGCACAGCAAAGGAAGCCATAATCAAATCAAAAAGGCAACCTACTGAATGGGAGAAGATATTTGCAAATTATATATCCAATAAGGGATTAACACCCAAAATATATAAAGAACTCACAGACTCAACAATAGAAGAACAAATAACCCTGTTAAGAAATGAGGATCTGAAATAGACAGTTTTTTCCAAAAAAGACAGAGAGATGGCCAACAGGCACATGAAAAGTTGTTCAACATCACTAACTACTAGGGAAAATCAAATCAAAACCACAATGAGATATAACCTCACACCTAATAGAATAGCTATTATTGAAATGACAAGAAATAACAAATGTTGGAGAGGCTAGAAACCCTCGCACGCTGTTGGCAAGACTGTAAATTGGTGCAGCCACTATGGGAAAAGGTATGGAGATTCCTCAAAAAAAGAATAGATCTACCATATGACCCAGCTATTCCACTTCTGGGTATTTATCCCAAGAACAGGAAAACACTAATTCAAAAAGACATATGCACCCCTATGTTCATTGCAGCATTATTTACAATAGCCAAGATATGGAAACAACTTAAGTGTCCATAGATGGATGAATAGGTAAAGAAGATGTGGTATATATAAAATGAAATACTACTCAGCCATAAAAAAGAGTGAAATCCTGCCATTTGCAACAACATGGATGGAACCTGAAGGTATTACGCCAAGTGAAATAAGTCAGATGGGGAAAGACAAATACCATATGATCTCACTGATGTATGGAATCCAGGCAACAACAGCAACAACAAACAAACAAAAACAAACTCACAGATACAGAGATCAGAGAAGTAGTTAGCAAAGAAGGGGATTGGGAGGTGGACGAAATGAGTGAAGGGGGATCAGCTGTATGGTGATGGATGGTGACTAGACTTGTGGTGGTGATCACTTTGTAGTGTATACAGATGTCAAATGATGATATTGTACACCTGAAACTTATATTAAAAAAAAAAAAGCTGGTCTCTTACCCAGGTCTGTCTCCACCATCACATTTCCACATCGGACTACCACCAGGGGGCAGTTGTGCTCCATCTCAGATGGTTCCTCCACCAGCGCAGCTTGGGATGGGGAGAGAAGGGGAGAGAAGCAGATATCTAGGGGACAGAAGGGAGCTAAAAGGCTGCCAGACTCCCCAGCTATCGGGTGTCTTAGAGAATCGGCTCTGCCCAGATCTAGAGAAGAGTTTCTCAATTGTTTTTCCTCCCTTGTCTCCCTCCTACTTTTATGTCTCCTCATTCATTCATTTAATAAACTTTTAAAATAGGTTTATTGAGATAATTTCTATCCCATAAAAGTTCACCCCCTTAAAGTGGACAAGACAATGATTTCTAGTATATTTACAGAGTTGTGCAACTGTTACCATAATCCAATTTCAGGACATTTTCATCCCCCAAAGAAGCCTTGTACCCATCAGCAATCACTTCCCAGCTTTCCATCCCCTGTTCCTCTCCCTCCCTGCCCTAGGCAACCACTAATCTACTTTCTGTCTCTATAGATTTACCTATTCTGGATGTCTCCTATAAATGGAATCATAGAATATGCAGCCTTTTGCGACTGGCTTCTTTCACTTAGTGTAATGTCGTCAATGTTCAACCATGTTGTAGCGTGTATCAGTACTTACTTCCTTTTTATGGCTGAAAAATATTCCATTGCATGGATAGACCACACTTTATCCATTAATCAGTTGATGAACATTTGGGTTTTTTTCTACTTTTGGGCTATCATGAATAACACTGCTATGAACATTAGCATTCCAGTTTTTTTAATTGAGATATAATTCACATACTATAAACTTCATCCTTTTAAAGACTACAATTCAGTGGTTCTTAGTATATTCACAAAGTTGTGCAACCGTCGCCACTACCTAATTCCAGAACATTTCATTATCCTACAAAAGACCCCATACTCATTAGCAGTCATTCCCTATTTCCCCTTCCCTCTAGACCCTGGAAACCACGAATCTACTTTCTGTCTCTGTGTATTTGTCTGTTCTGGACGTTTCATGTAAATGAAATCATACAATATGTGGCCTTTTGTGTCTGCCTTTTTTACTTAGTATTTTTTTTTTTTTTTTTTTTGCGGTACACAGGCCTCTCACTGCTGTGGCCTCTCCCGCTGCAGAGCACAGGCTCCGGACGCGCAGGCTCAGCGGCCATGGCTCACGGGCCCAGCCGCTCCGCGGCATGTGGGATCTTCCCGGACCGGAGCACGAACCTGTGTCCCCTGCATCGGCAGGCCGACTGTCAACCACTGCGCCACCAGGGAAGCCCAGTATATGTTTTTGAGGTTTGTCCATGTTGTAACGTGTATCATTACTTTATTCTTTTTGTTGCTGAATAATATTGCATTGTAATGATATACTACATTTTATTTATGTATTTGTCAGCTGGTAGACATTTGGGTTGTTTCCAATTTTTGGCAATTATGAATAGTGCTGCTATGAGCATTCATGAACAAGGTTTTGTGTAGGCATGTGTTTTCATTCGCTTGTGTATATACCTTGGATTGGAATTGCAGCGTCATATGGCACACAAAACAGCCGCACCATTTTCCATTCCTACCAGCAATGTACGGAAATTCTAATTTCTCCCCATCCTCACCCTTTTGATTCTAGCCATTCTCGTGGGTATGAAATGTTATCTCATTTACTCAATACGCTTTTACGGAGCACCGAACTATGTGTCAAGCCTGTTCTCGGTGCTAGAGATGAGCAGTGAACAGGACAGAGGTGGCCCTGCCCTCATGGGGGCCCAAGACCTACTATAGATTTAGATATTCAAGGAGTAATGAATACATTAACCAGACAAGTTCAGGAAGTGCAACGATGACTTGAAGCAGAGTATGGGTGGCAGGGCAAGGGCAGTGGTGGCGGAGCTGCCTCATCCAGGGGATCAGGGGAAACGGCACCGCTGGGAAGGTGACATTTGTGATGAGACGTAACAGGTAAGAAGGGGCCATCCTACTCAGCGCTGGAGGACAAGGTCCTGAGTACAGGGAACAGCAGGGGCAAAGGCCCTGAAACCTGATGAGTGGTGTCTTCTAGGGACAGCAGGAGAACAGTGTGGTGGGAGCTAAGTGAGCAAAGGAGAGGAGAGGAGGTGACAGGGGCTGTGCAGGAAGATCGCTCATGCCTTTGGAGGCTGCCATGAAGAGCCTGAATTTAATTCTGAGCTTGGTGAGAAGCCACTGAAGTTTTGAGAGCAGAGTATCTACATTCTCAGCATCTCCCTCTTTCTGCGTGTGGGGAAGTGGCTCTCGGGAGACAAGGGCAGAGCAGGGAGACATGGGGGCACCATTCGCACAGTGCAGGAGAAGGATGGCGGAGGCTGGGAGGGTTAGGCCTGGGTCTGGATATGCTTTGGAGGTAGAACTGAACAATTTACTGGAGGATTGCATGTGAAGGATGAAGAGAGGAGAAGCATGTTCTTTCTGGCCCCTCGCATTTGGCAAACGTGCAGTGAGGCCTCAGTGTACTGATTCGATCCAGTGGACCCACCGGGACCAGAAGAGGTACATCTTCTGCCTTCAGCCCGGAGAGCCAGGACTCTCCCCCACCAGAAAATTGCAGGCTGGCGGCCAGTCTTCATCAAGCTTCTGTGGCATCCTGGGTCCTACCCTTGGCACTGTGAGGGCTCAAAAGAAGACCCTTATTTTTGCCCTTAGGAGTTCAAGCCTCATGCCAACCCTACTCTAACTGCTTCTGGTCATCCAGAACACGCTGCCCAATTCATCTCCCTGGCACCGTGATCCCACCAGCTCGTCCCCGACTCGGAGCCCTTCAGTAGGTCGTCGTGCCCCTAGCTGTGTTTCCCAACTTGAGTAATGTATAGGCGGGCTCTCCAAAAAGAAGATGATCCTCCCATGCCAGATACTGTTGATTTAAAATGCTTTTTTATACTGTTCCTTAAGATATAAAGCTAGGTCCAAACTCCAAGGGCTCCTATACAACCATAAAACCGAGTTATAAATTCAATACAAACACACTACAAACCTGGTAACACTCAGACGAATGTTGTTCATTTAATGGGCTGGATGATGTGGTTTTGCAGAATCAAAATCACCCCCTTGCAATTTTGAGCCTTTTATTGGCTGTGCCAGTGTGGTGTTCTGTTTTGTCTTTGTCTGTTTGTTTTTACTTTGGAGCTCCTACACAACTGTGTGGGCTGAATCGATTTGCTCACTTCTTTTCTCATGTGGGTGAGGGGAACCCTCCCAAAGGGTGAGCACATAGCCTCATCTTTTGGCTCCCTTGCTGTGGCCATGTCCATTCCTCTGTGTTTTAAGCCCGGGACTGTTACAAGGACCTGCATGGGCCCCCAGAATTCTTACCTTTGGAGGCTCCACCTCACCCCTTGTCAAACATATGAACATGTACCCACACTTCACATCAACTATACTTTTCCTTTTGGCTATTAAAAGGGATTTATTTTTATAATTCTGCAGTTGAAATTATTTCAAGGAACAATGTTTGCGGGTGTGTCTGTTATTTTAGTTGTTGTTGTTTGTTACTTCAGAGTCATTAACATTCTTTTCTCAGATGTGAAACACTGTCTGGGCCCTTGGAATTCTCCCAGGCCCAAGGGCTGAGCTCACAGTGCTGGAAGATAAACCAGCCAAGCCGAGGCCTGCTTCTTTCTCTCCTCATCAGCCCAAGACTATTAAAGTGGGGCAGTTGGCACCAGCCTGATCCCAAGCACAGACCAACACGGGCATGAAAATGGGGTTGGCTGCTCTGGGTTACGAGACCTGGGTCATTCAGAGGAGTCAGAATCATGCTTGTACTCGTTGTTTTTAGATTATCAGTGAAATGAAAGCCCTAAATTATGAAAACCCTAGTGAAGCCAGATTACTGGGAACATGCCTGAGGTTCCCCAGAGGTCAGAGACCCCAGTTTGAGGCCCCTGGGCCTTCAAGGTCAAGTTGCAGCACCTTGGCCTGGGACCAAGTGCTGCACATTGTACGGCTAGTTCTCCTTTCCAGAGGTTTTGTCCTCATCACTCCCCTACCCGATACCAGATACAGGAGCTTCTCCACAGCCAGCCTTTGATCCTACTGTTGTCTCTGCTCAAAATGACCCCCTTACAGTTTTCAGACTATTTTATTTTTTTAAGGTTTTAAAACATTGTGCGGGTTATACATGTTAACTCTAGGAAAATCAGAAAATACAGGTATAGGAAAATAAAAAAATAAAAATAATCAGTGATCTCATCTCAGAGAAATAATCATGATGAACGGATTATTTGCTATATATACTCTTTAAACTTCAGTTTTCCACATGCATATATTTATATTAACAAAATATAATGAGTGTGATTTTTCAAATGAAGTATCATAAGTAAATAAAAACAGAGAGTACTATAACATGTACTCCTCACAACCGAGTTTTGACAAAACTTAACACTTTTAGCATATTTGCTTCAGCTCCTTTAAAAAAAAAAAAAAACCTGACAGATGTGGCTGAAGCACCCTCTACCCCTGACCTAGTGCTCTTTGGCAATCCCTCCCCTGCATCCCCCTACCAGAGTCGATCTCTCTTACAAATTTGGGGTTTAGCTTTCCCATCCACGCTCTAGATATTGTTAAACTTCAAATGAATTGCATTGTTGTGCATATACCCTTCTGCAATCTGCCTTTGGGTCTGACACTATGTTCTATAGGTACGTTCGTGTTGACTCATGTCACCTAGTTTGTTCATTCACACTGCCATTCACAATTCCGTGGAATGAATGGACCACAGTTTCTTTACCAATTCCACTGATAATTGATTGTGCAGACTGTGCTACAGAACACCTTGGTACGTACAGTCTTCTTGTGTTGGGAACATGAATTTCTCTGGGATCAATACCCAATTGCTGAGTTGTAGGGCACATGCAATATCATAACCTTCCTTTTTCTTACTTCACTCACAATTCATGAACAGTTTTCCATTTCAATACCTATCCCACATCAATATATTTTGTTTGTTTGTTTGTTTTGTTTTTTATAAATTTATTTATTTATTTTTGGCTGCTTTGGGTCTGCCTTGCTGTGCGCGAGCTTCCTCTAGTTGCAGTGAGCAGGGGCTACTCTTCATTGCGGTGCGTGGGCTTCTCATTGTGGTGGCTTCTCTTGTTGTGGAGCACGGGCTCTAGGCTCGCAGGCTTCAGTAGTTGTGGCATGTGGGCTCAGTAGTTGTGGCTCGCAGGCTCTAGACCGCAGGCTCAGTAGTTGTGGCGCACGGGCTTAGTTGCTCCACAGCATGTGGGATCTTCCCAGACCAGGGCTCGAACCCGTGTTCCCTGCACTGGCAGGAGGATTCTTAACCACTGCGCCACCAGGGAAGTCCTAATATATTTTTAACAGCTATAGAAGTTCTGCCCAAAATTTCTCAACATAATCAAGATAGGCATAATTAGTTTCTATTAAAATCTACTCTGTGAGGGAGTATCTTTGCAGCTATATTTTTATAGCATATCTTTATTTCTGTAGGAGGAATGCATAAAGGTAGAACTTCTGGGTCAAAAGGGATATGTATTTTCAAGACCAACTTCCCTGAGAATTCTTGAACCAACTGCTCCTTCCACCAGCTCCCACCTCCTACAAGGGTACGAGGGCCTGTTTCCCCTAAATCTGGCCCAGTCTCACCCTTAAAGCTTTTGTCTCTGGAAATACTGTCCTTACACCTTCACCTCTCCTGCCGCTTCTCCTCTTCCCTCGGCCAAAATCTGGCTTGCGGACTTTCAAAGCCCTTAATAACTCCTGTTTAACATTCATCACTTTCTCATTTCCTCCACAGCTATTTTGGTGTGTGATCTATCTTTGCTCCAGATATAAATATTTTAGTATCAGGAATTCTATTTTCTTCAATGTTATTCTTTCATAATTTATACACTTCCAAGTAACATATACAACATCTATAGTAAACTACACATGCAGACTGTTAAAAAATACATGGACTTCTGGAAAATATTTGATTAAAATGTTCTAAGTCAGTGAAGTTACTGCATTTCCATTCCATTCCACCCAAACAACATTTGTTGAGAAAGCTCTCCGGGATAGGAGCTGTGCCAGGCCCCAGGGAACCAGAGGCAAATAGGCCCTGGTCCCTGTCCTCCAGGAGTTCACAGTCAATTAAATGTTGCCCTGAGCATCCTCTCATGCAAGGCAAAAAGGGAAACATGATGTATTATCTCCAACTCATGATTAAAGAATGAAGGCTATTTCAGCTGTGAAAGACCCTTTACCCTGGTGTTAAAGTACAAGAAGGATTTTTCACGTAAGTGCTGCTATAAGAACCTATGTTTTGAACAATCTCTTTAGCAGTCTTTTAGAGACAATGCAGAGATGCTCCGCTCCATGTGGATTTAATTCCTCCATCATACGTCAGAGAGGCAAGGACATACTATCAAGACATCATTCAGGCGCTTTCCTGGTGGCGCACTGGTTAAGAATCTGCCTGCCGATGCAGGGGACACGGGTTCGAGCCCTGGTCCAGGAAGATCCCACATGCTGCAGAGCAACTAAGCCCGTGTGCCACAACTACTGAGCCTGCGCTCTAGAGCCTGCGTGCAACAACCACTGAAGTCTACGCGCCTAGAGCCTGTGCTCCGCAACAAGAGAAGCCACCGCAATGAGAAGCCCGCGCACTGCAACGAAGAGTAGCCCCGGCTCCCCGCAACTAGAGAATGCCCGCGTGCAGCAACGAAGATCCAACGCAGCCAAAAATAAATAAATAAATATTTTAAAAAATAGACATCATTTGGTAAAGGTTCTTCTGGGGGTTGGGGTCGGGGTTCCACCAATGTAGCCTCGGTATAAAGTGGCTTAATGTCTGCTGGCTTAATGTCAACCGCAGAGGAGGACAGCCACTGGGTGATCAGCACAGTGTTAGACGCCTAGTAGGGGTCTAACCACACGCTAGTTCAGCCAGCATTTGTTTACTCACTTATTTAACTGACTGCTTACTCTGTGCCAGGCATTCAGGCTAAATCCTGGGGACATTTTGGTAGATAAAAGACATGTTGCCACCTCATACACTGCTGGTGGGAATGTAAAATGATATGGCCACTTTGGAAAAGAGTTTGACAGTCTCTGAGGAAGTTGAACATACACTGACCATAAAACCCAGCAATTCCATTCATAGGTATCCAGGTATTTACTCCAGCAAAATGAAAATGTGTGTCCACACGAAGACTTGTAGGCAAATGTTCATATCAGCATTATTCTATAGAGAAAACCAGAAGCAATCCAAAATTGAAAAGGCGAATGGATAAACAAAATGTAGCACAACCATGTTAGGGAATACTACTCAGCAATAAAAAGAAACAAACTTCCAATACTCGCAATACGGATGAAGCTCAGACTTCATGGTCAGTGAAAGAAGCCAGACGCAGAAGGTCTCATATTATACTGATTCCATTTATGGGACATTCCCAGAAAAGGCAAAACTGGAGAGACAGAAAGCAGATGGGTGATTGCCTGGCGATGAGGGTAAAAGCAGGGATTAACTGCAAACAGGTCTGAGGGATCTTCTGGGGGTGATGAAAGTTCTAAAACTGGATTGTGGTGATGGTCATGCAATTCTGCGAATTTACTAAGAATCATGGAATTATACACTTAAAATGGGTGAGTTTTCTGGCATGTCTTGTAAAGAGACATGACAAAACAAAAAAGACACAGGCTCTACATTTATGGGTTTTATCATCTAATTAGGGAGAGAGTAACCAAGCACCTAAGTATAGAATAATAAAGTCTGTCAAAGAGAAGGAAGGAAATACAGTGGGTGCAGTGACAGAGAATAAAAAGGGGAAGCTCCTTGGAGAGGCGGCCAGGGAAGGCCTATCTGAAGGGGTGTCATTTGGATAGAGACCTACAAGGAGGACAGATGGGAAGGGCACTCCAGGAGAGGGAACGGCATGGTCAAAGTCAGGGTTGGAAGCCCATGAGCTATACTTTTATGCATATTTTGTAGTGCTTCAAAGAGGTGCCCCGACCTACTAACCACATGGCGCATGAGCGATGGGGCAGGTGTTTAAAAGAAGGTCTGCCTGTGCCTTAAGTTGGCATCAGTTTTCCTGCCTCTTTGTTCCTGCAGCCGATGCGACTGCCCCAGTTACACAAAGGCTGCCCAGCATGTCCACACTGGCCTGCCGCTGCCCAGGGCTTGGGACACAGTGGGTAGTGGAGGTGCCTGGCCACATGCTAGGCAAGGAGACGGCCAAGGTATGTGTGACCTGATGCTGCCCCAGCACCTGCTTCCCAAACTGTAAGTCACGGGGCAGGGATGACTGCAGGGTCCCCCTTGACAGACTCCACCCGGGCTCAGGCAGTCCAGAGGGCCAGGGGAGCTATAGGCCTCAAGTGGACCTGCCTGCCTGCACCTCCTCTCCATATCTAGACCTAATGCCCCTGAGGGCCGACCTGGATTCAAACTGCCACAGCGGCACTTCTGAGCTGTGTGACCTTGGACTTCACTGAGCCTTGCTCTCCTCCTTTGCAGGATGAGGACGTTGGGGTGTGGGAAAGAGCAGATCTAGGATTAGAACCCACATTCGCTTGGTTCTGAAGCCCTGGTTTCTCCGCCATGCCAGATGGAATGGCTTCTTGCAATGGGCCTCACTGAGGGGCTATTTGGATGTTCTCAGCCCTGACCGTGCAATCAGATCACCGGGGCGTTTGATGGACTTTGGGATCCACCCTCAGGGATCAGGTTTAATTGACCTGAGGTGGGGCCCAGGTGCCAGTACATTTTAAAAGCTCTCCAGATAATTCAAATAAATAGGCTGCCAGGGTTGAGAATCGCTGATCCAACCCCTTCATTTTCTTTCCTTTTTTAAACCCCTTCATTTTAGAGATGGGGTGACTGATGCCCAGAGATTCTGAGTGGCTGGCCCCATCCCCAAGGTCCTCCAGCCATTTGAAGCTGAGCTGGAGTCTTTTGAATTCTCCCCTATGTGTGAAAGAACTATAGTGAGGACATACAAAGCCTCAGTCCAGAGCGGGACCTTTGTAATCAGATAGAGGTGGGTTCATTTCCAAGTTGTCACTTACCTACACACTGTGTGACCTGGGGCAAGTCACTTCACCTCTCTGACCCTCAGGAACTTCATCTGTGAAAATAGGGGTTACGTGAAGTCTAAAGCACATAGTGTATGCAGAGAGGAGGTGCTCGTTAATCAGGCGGCATCCCCTAGAAGAGACCGTCAGTACAGTTCGATAGACATTTATTGAGCACCAGCTATAGGCTGGTGCCTGTTTCTGGGGCTACAGAGCTGGGATCAGACAGGGGAGACCGACAGAGGGAACACAGGAAACAGACTGGGCTACACAGAGTGGAGGGGCGATGTTAGCAGTAACATAGGCTGTGGGAGCACAGGCGTGGGAGCCCTAATCACACTTGAGATGGGGCAGGGGTGTAGGGTATGGGGATGGTTCCATCAAAGGCCTCTTTCCTAGTACCCTGGGTTTGGGGAAGTGAATGTTCGTTGAAATAACTACTTTATGTTAAGTCTTTTGCTTTTGTCTACTCACCTAATCTTCAAAACACCCCTTCAGGATAGGTAACATTACTTGCATTTTAGAGATGAGGTTCAGAGAAGTACGGAACCTTGGCCAAGGTCCCTCAGCTGAGGTCAGAATCCACTCAAGGAGTCTGACTCCAGAGTGGAAGCTCATCCCATGGTCCCCAGCCCTAGTCACGTGGGGTTTTTGGGGGGGTCTTAGTCCACCATCCTTGGTTCTGACTGGCTGGGCAGCCCCTGGGGAGTTGTCCCCTGAGTCAGTGGGGCTGAGCAGCTGGTCTGCTTCAAGGGCACCTGGCTCGATGCTTTTCTCCTACCTACACCTGCTCCCCCAGACCAAAGTCAAAAACACCCAGGAGTGGGAAACAGCAGCTCCCTGGGAAACCTCCTGAGAACACAAATATTCAGCCCTTAGGATAAAAGACACCTCCCTGAGTGGCAAGCCCTGGCCTGGCTCTACCACTCCCAGCCCCAGCTCACCACTGTCCTCACTTCTCTAAGCACTCCAGCCACTGGAGCCTTCTTCCTGTCCTCCAGCACCCTTCCCACTTCCGGGTCTTTGCACAGGTTGCTCCCACTGCCTGAGCCCTCTTCCCTTCTCTCTGGGTGTGTGACTCCATCCTTCACACTCAGCTACTCCCTCTCTAGTGCCCCTGACCTCCCCACCACGTGGAATATCTCCAGCACCAAGCACCTATTCCCCATGTGACCAAAGATATTTGCTAAGGGACTTCCCTGGTGGCGCAGTGGTTAAGAATCTGCCTGCCAGTGCAGGGGACATGGGTTTGAGCCCTGGCCTGGGAAGATCCCACATGCCGCAGAGCAAGTAAGCCTGTGCGCCACAACTACTGAGCCTGTGCTCCAGAGCCCGTGAGCCACAGCTACTGAGCCCGCGTGCCACAATTACTGAAGCCCGTGCACCTAGAGCCCATGCTCCGCAACAAGAGAAGCCACAACAATGAGAAGCCCACACACCGCAACGAAGAGTAGTCCCCGCTTGCCATAACTAGAGAAAGCCCGTGTGCAGCAACAAAGACCCAACAGAGCCAAAAATAAATAAATAAATTAATTAATTAAAAAAAAAAAGATATTTGCTAAGATGGTCTTGACATCCTCTCCCTCCTGCCTGATCCACCTTCCCCCACCTTGGCCCAGTCCAGTCCTATGCCCTATCCTATTTCTCTAGGACCCGACTCTCTCCAGTTGTCAACCAACAAATTCACATTACAGAATGTTTTTGTTTATGATCAAAATCTCCTCCATTTACAAAAATTCAGTGGAGCAGCTGCTCGGTGGTAAAGCAAACATTATAAAACATGGATTTAAAAGAGATTGAGGGCTTCCCTGGTGGCACAGTGGTTGAGAGTCCGCCTGCTGATGCAGGGGACACGGGTTCGTGCCCCAGTCCGGGAAGATCCCACATGCCGCAGAGTGGCTGGGCCCGTGAGCCATGGCCGCTGAGCCTGCGCATCCAGAGCCTGTGCTCTGCAACGGGAGAGGCCGCAACAGCGAGAGGCCTGCGTACCGCAAAAATAAATAAATAAATAAATAAATAAATAAATAAATAAATAAAAGAGAGATTGAAAGCTACTAGAAAGAGATAGGGAGAAATCTATCAGGCTTCTGTACCAAATTAGTAACTGAGGTTCAATATATAACTTACCTAAGAGCTTCCTAGCAGCCAAAGCAAAAGGGGAAATATACTGGGTTAGAGTAGTCTGGCTCTGGGGTGACTTGGTCTCTTGAAAAAACACATCCTTACTCCCCCCACTGAGAGGGGCTGTATATAGAAGAGCTGCTATTGGCAGGGAAGGCCTTTGAGCCTATGTCACTCAAATGCTCTTTCAAAGCTCAGCCTGCACTGTTCTTACCTCCTTGGTCCCTGCTCTAGCCTCTCCCATCTTTTCCCATCCAGCAATCTCTGCCCTTTCTCTCCTAGCTTGTTTGTTTCCCCTCCCTCCTCCTGTTACTTGGAGGGAGTGGTTTTCCATTCTCTCTGCACTCCTGTCCCTGCTGGCAGTCTCCGTGCTTGTCCCAGCTAATTCTCAAGCATTTCATCTGCTTCACCGCTCCAGCCTGGCCTACTTTCCCTGGCTCTGGGCTCCGCAAAAGTAGTGGGTTTTCCATCAGCAGAGGTGTTCAGACTTGGGCCATGTGACCTCTGTGGGGGAAGCAGCAGAGGAGATTTATAAATGGAAAGAGGGACTAGAATAGATGACTTTTCACATCTCTTTCAGGTCCAGCCCACAGGGTCTGTGACTCTGTGCCTGGGTGACCGAGATGTAGCCCAGATCCCCACCCCAGCTCCAGCTCCTGTATGGTCCTTCAGAGAAAACACAGTTGAGTTCAAATCCCATGACACAACTTAAAAGCTGCCTTACTCTAGATTAGTGATCATGTCCCACTCAGCTTCAGGTTCTTAACATAGAAAACAGGGGTAATACTGACCGCAGGGAATTGTGGGGTCAACGACAGCGCATGCCTAACTTTTATTTATGTATATTCCTGCCCAATCACAAGCAGAAAGGGGTTTGAAGCTCCTTAACAAATAAACACACAAATAACAACGACAACAAAAACTGAGCAACTACATACCAGACGATTAAAATAATGGAAAAACTATCTCATCCCAGCTCCCCCACTTGCTGGCTGTGTGACCTTGGGCAAGTTGTTTCACCTCTCTGAGCCTCAGCTTCCGCATTTGTAAAATGAGATAATAGTAGTACCTGCCCCCATTGGGATATTATAGAATTAAATAAAGTAATATGGAAGAATATTTAGCACAATGCCTGGCATATAGTAAATAGTCAATACATTTTAGCAATTATTAATATTATGTAATCTCACTTTTTTGTTTATAAAAAAGTAACCGGGGTACAGCTGAGCCACTTTGAGGACAGCCTCAAATCACTATTGAATTAGAAAGAAACACCAGTTCCTCCCCTCCCCCCACAACAACAAAAAAATTGAAAGGCAATTTAAAGGGCTTTTTTTTTTTTTTTTTAATTTTTTTTTGTCTGCGTTGGGTCTTTGATGCTGTGCGCAGGCTTTCTCTAGTTGCGGCAAGCGGGGGCTACTTTTCATTGTGGTGCGTGGGCTTCTCGTTGCGGTGGCTTCTCTTGTTGCGGAGCACGGACTCTAGGAGAGCAGGCTTCAGTAGTTGTGGCACACGGGCTCAGTAGTTGTGGCGCATGGGCTCAGTAGTTGTGGCACACTGGCTTAGTTGCTCCATGGCATGTGGGGGTCTTCCCAGCCCAGGGCTCGAACCCGTGTTCCCTTCATTGGCAGGTGGATTCTTAACCACTGCGCCATCAGGGAAGTCCAAAAGGCAATTTAAATATTTATTCAATTCTTTTGAAAATGTTAAAGGTGATTTTATTCATAATCTCAAAAAAACTTCTTAACATTCCTTTTCCTCTTTCTGTTTCTTTTTCTTGTCTTCCCTCCCACCCTCTGCAGACAGCCTCCAAATCTGTATCCTGAGTCCTTCAAATGCTCTCTCAAAGCTCAGGCTGCACTGCTCTTACCTCCTTGCCCCCTGCTTCAGCCTCTCCCATCTTTTCCCACCCAGCAACCTCTGCCCTTTCCCTCTTAGCTTGTTTCCTTCCCTTCCCTCCTCCTGTTACTCAGATCCACAGAATAAAACCAGGCTGAAGCTACCTGAACTACAGAGTTTTCTTCCTCAAAGGCAGGCAGGAAAGGAGGCTATGAACAGGTGAATAATGTAATGTTCTTCCTCTCACAAAACAGACATACATCTGTTAATACAGCTAAATGCAGAATCTCATCAAGGAGTTAACAGTGGTTGATGTTTGAGGAGTAAGATTATGGGGGACTTTTTCCCTATTGTATTCATTTCCATATTGTTTACACTATTTTACAGTGAGCACATATTAATTGCACTTGAAATCAGGGAAAATAGCAGAAAGAGTAAAGCAAAAGCAGGGATAATGTGAGTATCCAAAATATATTCCACTGGTCCTGTATTTAAATCATGCAAAGTGCCAACTATGGGGCCCAGCACACACTTGATAAATAGCAGCTATTGTTAGTCAAGACCTAATGGACCTCCAGCCCCTCATGGAAACTCAAACTGCCCAATTGAATCAGAGTAGCTGGTGGCCCAAGGAGAAAGGGATCAGGCTGCGACATGCCGGTCCCCAGCCCCACCCCAGGCAAACTCTCTGCAGGGTTGCAGAAATAGTCTGATTGGGTCTGACAAGTTCTGCTTGCTCCTCCCGGACCAGCCTCCTAACGGGCTCTTTCTGATGCTTACCTGATTATATCCTCCTAGGCTGGCGGGTGGATGTGTGTGATGGGGGAGTCTGTTCCTGGAGAGTCTGGTGATGCCCCCAGGAGCTCTAGACTATAGCTTCAGTTCAGTTATGGAAGACAAAACAAAATAAAAAATTAAATAGTTCTCATAATGAGTCTCATCCTGTCTGCAGGCCATGGGCTGTCCAATTTGTCCAGACTCTCTCTGACTTGGTACATGGCATCAGCAACCCCCCACTCCCCCCAAAAATCAGTCAACCACTAAGGATTCTTTGGGTACCTACTGTATGCTAGACATTACTGAATGTCTACTCTGTACAAGATGATGACAGAGGCAAAGCAGAGGAAGAAGAATACCAATAATAACGGTTGCCATTTATTGAAGGCCTATGAAATGTAAGATTCTCCACAAATTCGGGAGGATTCTTCTTGGACCTTGGTGAGTCCTGAGGCTGGGATGGCTAGAAATCACAACTAGACTCAAATGCCAGGTACCTCTGAGGCCCTCACTCTCCATGGCCTGGCCAGTCAGAACCCTCGGTCACAGTGACTGGCCAAGGAATGGATACATGTCTCAGTAAGAGCCAATGAGACTTGGTTTGAGGAATGTTGTTGGAACTGTTGAGGCAAGAGTCCCTGTTTCTGTTGCAGCTGCTGAGAGACTAGGATGCCTGGTTGGTGCTGCTGGCAGCCACCCTGTGATCATGAGGAGAGAGTCTGCCAGAGGACAAGGCCAGCAGAGAGGGAAACAGTCTTGACAGACCAAGAGAATGACACTGAATCCTGACAATCATCTGAGCTCCTCAATGCAGCCATGACTAAAGCTAGCTCTACCCCTGTACTTTTCAGTTTAAGGGAGTTTTTCTGCCAGTTTGAGCCCAGATGCTCTGACTGCTGTGCCCAGAAACCTGAGTATTTGGAGGAAGCACCATCACCATCCAGTCTATAGGAGCCTGACAAGGGAAACATGTTTCCTTCCACACAACCACCCAGGTTTCTGTCAGAGAGCACAGCAAGTCCACAAATGTCAACAGAAGCAGCATGATGCCAGCAAAGGACCAAATCCTCTTAGACTGGCTGTGCCACCTTGGGGAAGTCACTTTCCCTCTCTGAACATTAATTTTCCTCACCTGTAACATGGGGCTGGGGTGGGAATCATAGCATCTATAGAATAGAATTGTTCCTAGAAGGCTGTTTGGTGGAGGTGAGCTCTGAGGATCCTCAAGGAGCTGGAGGTTAGGGTCAGAGTTAGCAGCAAACCTTCTCACTGTTCTCCCCTGAGCAGCATAAGACCAGGGCCTGTCTCTCCCAGGCAGCCTGGTGGAATGGAAGAGACCGAGCCATAGCACTAGGAGTCCTTCAGTCTAGTCCTGGTTCTGCTGCCAGCCCAGGGAGTGGCTCTGGGCAAGCCCCTCCCCTGCCAATGTGCCCCCTTCAGAGGTGAGAAAGCCACGCCCTTTCTCCTCTTTTCTTCATAGAGTCAGGATCACATCATGTTCACTGTTGTATCCCCAATACTCAGCCTGGTTCCTGCCTCGTTGATAGAGTATTCCAGAATGCCCATCGTGTGAGTGAATAAAATGTGGTCAGGATGCCTGACCTTTCTTTTCTTTTTTTTGGAACATGTTGTTGTAGTATAACATATACAGAAAAAAATGCACAGATCCTAAGGCGTCTTCACAAACTGAACACAGCCCTGTCCCCAGTCCTTCCATCCCAAAACCACCTTACCAGCAGCCGGAAGTCCCCCTGTTGCCCCCTTTCCAGTCATTCCCTCCCCAAAGGCAACACTGGCCAGACTTCTGACAGTATTGAAGTGCTTTGAACTTAATATAAAGGGAGAAACGCTTAACATTTTCCAGTGGTTCATAGCTTACAGAGGGCCCACGTGTACATTAACTCATTAAATCTTCACATCAGTACTGGGGGGTAGGCAGGAATTACAAATCCTATTTTACAGAGGAGGAAACTGAGGCTCAGAGAGGAGAAGCGAATCCCCCAGAATCACACCGCTGGCAAGTGGAAAGCTAGGATAACTGGTTCCATTTTCGTGTCTCCCTGGATTTCAGAATGTCCCTCCAGGCATCAGGAATGGTCACGAATCTGAAACCAGGAATAGTCAGGAATCTGAAACCAGTCCAGGCCTGGGCAGCTGAGGGTATAAGTTACCAGTCCTCCAGGATGGAAAGAGGGTCTGGGCATCCAAGTCCAGAGAAGTTCTGGTCACCTTTTGGGCAGGGCCCACCCCTCCTTTCTAGTCTGTGGCACTCAACAAGCTTTGTGAATGCTGACAAGTGGCCTCCTCCCTGTCTCCCTCCCTCCACACTGGAGAATTCAGAGGGCTGTTGAATGGAAACAGGGAGAGTTATTTCCACAGCTCCCTCCCTGCCCTCCAGGTGGCCACACACACTGCCCAGGAGCAGATGGTCCCTTTGTAACCTTGCACTGTGTGCCCAGACCCCTCCTCTGCATGCTCAGAATCACTCTGGGCCAGCTCCTGACCAGGGTGGCTGGCAGTAGATGCCCTGTCTTCCAGAATCCACCTCTGTCACCCGTGACTGGTAGGCAAGATTCCCCAGGTCTTTCCTTCTGGCCTCATGAACTCCTATACATCCTTCAAAGCCCAAACACCATCTCCTCTGGAATGTCTTTGTCTCTCCTAAACATCCACTTATCATGGTCCCTGCATATTAGTTTCTCTTTCTCAACACAACATAGAGATAATCAAAAAGTCACATAAACAAAACACACATTTTCACCTCACCCACAATCTTTCTCTCTCTCTTTTTTGCAAACTGGGCTACACACACAGTTGTACCAAATAACAGCCTTGCCCCTCTCATGTGCACATGCTACACCACAACACCAGAGGGGTTTGGCCTCCACTTGTTTACAGCAGGGACACAAAGTCTCTTTCTACCACACCAACGTGCATGCAAAACAGGCCCCAAAAGTACAGATCACACATTCATACAAATACACAGACACACACCTCTTTCACTCAGGCAGTTACACAACCACATGTAGAGACAGTTTCTCCTCTGACATACAAACGTAAAGGCATAGAGAAACATCCACCCTTCTCTCTGCTTCCCTTCTACCTTCTCCTTTCAACCCTCTCACTCTTACACACACACACACACACACACACACACACACACACACACACACAC